>NC_140209.1:18377158-18567158 GCF_951802725.1 Rutilus rutilus | reverse complement strand
TAATCCAAAAATTTGTAAAAGTTGTTCTGATCAAAAGACTTTTCAAAATAATTTTTGAAGAAACACTGACATCAATAATCTGCCTGTGAATCTCAACAATGGTGTCAATAATAAAGCATGTTGCAGTGCATTCTGGGTGCCACCAATCAAAACTCATTCATGGCTCCCATCATGCATTGCGGTATGAATAAATTATGATCTGAATTGTCTTACTAATTTCCTTTCCCTAATTGAATATTCTGTTTGTCACCATTGTTGAGATTCATACACTGATTCTTGATGTCTGTGTGTGCCTAAAAGAAAGATTTGTTTTATCAGAACAACTTTTAAGAAATCCTTTAGATTATTTAAACAATTCTGGATCTTATGCTGTAGAATCACAGTGATGCTGTAATCAACAATATACATTTAAGTCAGAGATTAGACTTTAAATTAATTCAGTGATTCAGGTCAAATTATGATTATGTCAAAACATAACCAACACCACCTGATCAGCTTTTCTCTTTGTTCATCTAGCAGTTATAACTCAGATACAACAGCCAAACAAAATATAAAGTTAACAGTTTAAGGGTCAAGAGCCCAACTAAAGAAAACACTGATCACCATAACGGTGTCTTAAAAATTAGATTTTCTCCTTCAGTGATTCTGCTTGTTAACATCAGGTGTCTTCAATAATGCTCAATCATCACTCAATGAATCACTTAATTAGCTCATTAACTTCAACACTCTTGATTGTTAATTTAACACTCACATTTTAACACTTTAACACCTTTGAGTCTGGAGCCAAATAAACTCCCAGGAGAGTTCATTTAACACTGGAGTTTCTGCTGTGTTATAATGATTTAATATCAGTAAATTGACTTACAAAACTTTTATTTCCTTTATTTCAAGGCTACTCAAATATAGTGATAAGTTAACATCTACCTTAAATGATTAAGGTATTATTAAAACCTTAAAAAAAAAAAAAATACTTCGAGGCTGTCTTTTGATATTGTACCTTAAAGGCACAATATGTATTTTTTTTTGCTTTAAAAATATAAAAAATCACTATATCTATGTTATATATTTTTTAAAGTTGTGTATTTACATTATCCCGATTAACTTCTAAATCCAGAGAAATTAATATTTTAATTCGAAGACACGGACCGTGTCTTTATTTCCATTATGTCGCAGTCAATGGCGTCATATCCGCGTTGTCCCTGGTTTCCGCTCGTGCTGCCATGGTAACCAGAGCTATGAACCAGAGCCCTCTGAAAGTAACCAAGGCGACAGACGTGGACCACTGTTCGCAATGTCTATTTGCACCAGGGGCGGATCTAGAAAAATATTTATGGGGTGGCGAGAGGGGGGCAGGAATTTTTGAGGGGTGGCAACATATGGCAGAAGTATATATACTGAATTTAATCACAGTTAAATTGGCCATAACTTTTAATTCGTTGCTGCCAATAGGGATGGGTATCGTTAAGGTTTTAACGGTATTACTACTCTTACCAATACTCCTTATCGATCCGGTACTTTACCTTCTATATCGGTTCTTTTTGTTATATAAAAAAAAAGGGGGAAAAAACTATCATGAACACATTTAATATTGCTTTATATTTTGAAATGTAAAATAAATATCTATAGCAAAAGAAAAAGCAATGCTTTAACAAAACAAATAAAACATGCATGCAGAATGTTGCAGAAGGGTGCAGGCTTTTGTGTTTTATATTCAGAAGACATAGGACACCAAAAACAAAGTACAAACACATGGTCAAACAAAAAAAGTACACAATTAAACAAATATACAAATTATATACCCAGTGCTTTAATTTCAGTAATGTCGGCATTACTGTTCAGGAGTAATATGGGCTAAAAAGACATCTAATAAAGTCAGATTTAAAATAACACTGCATAGTTTATCATAGATTAAAGTTATAAAAGCCAAAATTATTTATTCAAGAGCTGCGACTGATTTTCTCTTTGGCTTTTGTTGTTTGATTCACATTAATGGAGCAATCGTCAGCAGGTTTATTAGACTGCTGCCCCTTTAAGACCAAATGCAGATCTAATCATTATTACGCATCATATTTTCTCCCAACTATTAACGCCCATTTAAGACATAAACTGTATTTAAGTGAATAAACTGTTTAAGTGAATCTCCAAGACAGCCATTTTGACATATTTGATCGTTTAGATGTGCACATGAAGCCCAAACTATACGTTGCTTGTCTCAGTAGTTGAACTTTTCTATTGTAAAATTTTACCAGGCATTCGTTAAAGGAGAACTCCTGTCAATTTTAACATTGAGCTCATTTTTTTGTAAATTTGGAGTGCTGTCAATACAGAGAACAACGACAAAAATCGGTGTTGCCTACACCGAGTTATTCTATTTTTAAAATTTGCACCCTATTGACTTCAATGGGGCAAGTACTAAACCTGCTTTTAGCCTCTTAACATCCTTGATGTGTCATTACAAGTGCACAGAAAATGTGAGTGATTCCTTCCGAGTGAACACGGGTGGATCTGACTGCAGTAGATGTTAGAGATATTAATAAAAATGAAGTTAATTCAGCCAGCGCTCATACCTTTGTTTACATTCTGTTTTCGGTGGAAGGCCATAGTAATCGATTGTCGAGTTCACGCGCGTGATCATAGGTAACTAAGCAACAGTGGAGACTCAGACTGTCAGCCCAGCCGATGACGGTGCTGTGTGGTGTTCTGAGAATATCAGATCTGATGGATAGTTCATCCGAATCAGATGTTGAACACACAGAGGATTTTTTTGAACTCGACAATCGATTACTATGGCCTTCCACCGAAAACAGGATGTAAACAAAGGTATGAGCGCTGGCTGAATTAACTTCATTTTTATTAATATCTCTAACATCTACTGCAGTCAGATCCACCCGTGTTCACTCGGAAGGAATCACTCACATTTTCTGTGCACTTGTAATGACACTTAAAGGATGTTAAGAGGCTAAAAAGCAGGCTTACTACTTGCCCCATTGAAGTCAATAGGGTGCAAATTTTAAAAATAGAATAACTCGGTGTAGGCAACACCGATTTTTGTCGTTGTTCTCTGTACTGACAGCACTCCAAATGTACAAAAAAATGAGCTCAATGTTAAAATTGACCGGAGTTCTCCTTTCGTTAACTTATTTAATCATTTTGACATTGATGAGCTAGACCGCTGAACTTTTAGTCTTCCTAACAACAAACAGAGCGTTGCGTAATGTAGTGCATCAGAGCAGCATCAATAATAATATCAAGTGAATCTCTTATTTGCATCTTAAGTTTATTGCCAATAATAATGACAGGTTTGCGAACGTGAACTCGGTGAGCTCGCGCAAAACACATCTTCAGCACAGCGACTCATTTAAACGCCTCTGATTGGCTGATGTGATCAACAGACATGTCTGTGATTGGCTACAATGCTCAACGCTGCAAAAGCACGTCAAAAGTACCTTCAATGCAAAGGGAAAAATATAAATAAAAATGTAATATGCACTGTTCATGATTAGGTAATCGTGGCCGCTGTAATCTTATTCACATTTGTTTTTCTGATTAATTGCTTTGCTCTGTGAGAAAGACAATTGAACAAAATATTCGGGGCTTTACTAAAAACATTCGGGGCTTAAGCCCCCTTAGCCCAGCCCTAGCGCTGCCCCTCAATATTTTATATTTTTTATTAAGCTGTTCTTGTCTTTACTAAAATCAAAATTAGGCTAATCAAAGGGAAGAGTGCTCTTACAAATCACGAGGGAGCGATTTGACCGCTGATTTTGGCTTGACTCGCTGTTTTTGCTGATGCTGAATCGTCTTTAGCATACAATAAATTCATTACAAATGTAACTTTAAGTTAAACGTTGTGTGTTTAAACTACACCTGGGGAAACTCACTTCACCTTCAGAGGCTCTGTCAGGGGCAGCTCAGTCTAGTCGGGTTGCAGGACCACCTTGCAGACTTGCTGTGTGTGTGAGCCAGACTGAGCGAACGCCGCTCTGCACGTTTGAATCAGGGACGCAAGTATTTGAGGTGCAGGGGGGAGGGGCGAATAATACATTTAAAATAAAAAATTAAATTGTTCACTTTTGGTAAATGTATTGGACATAGTGGTGGGTTGTTTTTGTAAGTACAGTTTTTGGATCACCAAAGTTAGGGGGGCAGCTGGGGGGGCAAGGCTCTAGAGTAGGGGGGCACCTGCCCCACCTTGCCCCCCTGTAGATCCGCCCATGATTTGCACGCTGTTGTTGTTTCGTTCAAACATTATGGACCATGGCAAGCAGACTTTGGATAAAAAAGGAGAACTAAAACGAGAATCAATATCAGCGCTGTGTTTTCGAGATGCCGAGAGCTCCCATAGACAGTATATAAACGAGAGCTCCACGTCCGAGACTTCGACTGCTCCTACATGTACTTATTAAACAGGTGAGCACATTTACATAAAACTAATCAATGTTATATACTACGGGACTCGCGTCGCGTGTGGAGCTGATAGCTGTCTCTTAGCAATCCCGAACTGCTTCATATCACAGTCATGATAAAAACATTGATGTATTCAGTCATCCATAAACATTATTAGATCGGTCGGCTTGACGTTGACGACAACATCCATAATTCTTAGCAAATGTTGCGTCATCAAACCACGCCTTTGTTATTGTAAATAGGTTAGCGACCCCTAGTGGAGAAAAAAATCCCATACTGTACGTTTAACTTTAGCCTGTACCTTAGCCCCCTGGGTATTAACCTTTAAAATAAATGGTATATATTTGTAGATTTTAATGCTTGGGGACATATATGAACCCTTTTGACCCTCAAAAAGGTACATATATGTGATGCGATCTGGGAAAACCCACCACATGGTGAAATTTTACCTATTACAGGTTTTGATATCATATGGATGCTGGTATCAAGCCCTTTCCAAATCTGTTTTTATTTTTATCATAGCTTATTGGTAGCAGAAGTTATGTTTATCTGAAGTCGGCCGATCTCTATGATTTTCTGGAATGGAATTTTGAGAAAAACAGGTTGTTGTTATGAAACTGCGTGACGTTATAGTTTAAACAGGATTGGCGCGAAATGCGCACTATACACATTCACTACATGTATGTGGTTTATTTTAAAGGTAAACTATCTTTGCAGTGTTACGAGACGGACAGGTGTATGGGATATACGGCGATTGTTTTGTTTTTTCACCTCTGCCGGGCGTTAATGGTCGCATAGAATGCATTAGAGAAAGAGAGTATTTTCAGCTTGACACTATAAATCGCTGTTTTTCTGCACTAAACAAGGGAATTTTGCCAAGATATTTTCAGAGATAAGAGAAAAGATGTTATAGAATAATAATTTAATGAAAAAAAAAAATTGACAAAAAAACTGACATTCAAACTATTTTGGAATTTACTGAAAACGGCCCAGCGCGACATCCGACGGGTTTTCCCAGATCGCATCACATATGTACCTTGGGGGACAGAAATGGACTCCTGCTGTACCCCTATTTCTGACAGTGTACCCAGTTGGGTTATAATAACCAACTGCTGGTATTAGTATAAGTATCGGCTGGTTTGCCAAACTGGAATAAACTGGATTGGTAATTGTGTCTTCTGTCCTAAGAGAAAACTTCTTGAGGTGAGTTAAGGTTTCTGCAAATCATGCTTAATAAGCGGTTCACTGTTCAACACGTTCTCTTCACGCCCATGTTATCCTCTTGATAATCTCTGTGGTTGATTACAAAACATTAAGTTCAAGAACTTATCTTTCAAAACTTCTTCTATGAAGTAATATCATAGAAGAATGTATTTTAAATTAAATTCAGAATGTTTGATATCTGGCAAGAAAGCATTGCTGGTGAAAATCTAATAATAACAAGCGATCACTTTTGATCACATTAGTCAATTTTTCTTTATGATGATGAGTGATGTATCACCTGACCATCTTTGTTAGCTAATAGTGAACAGAGTTTCTTGTTAATCCCACCGGTCACAATAGTGACCATAAAAAAGTTTAATTTCTAAGGCCATAAAAATGTTACTGAATGATCTATCAATGCATTTCCAGCAGATATTGAAATAATAAAGGGTCTCAATGAAATATGTGCAGTGTCGCATGTTTACTGTAAATTGTCACATGACCAGAGCTGTTTACTTCCTGTTTGTGCCAAGAGAAGAAGATGGCAGCAAGAAAGCTCCCAAAGAATATGTTAGTAAAGTGTGTTAACATAAAGATAGGACATAGATTTTTGGTACACATCATGTTTAAGGTGTCTACTATTGGTATATGCATTTGCAATTACTCAACTTTTTAATGTGGTCATAGAACTCACAAACATGTAAACGGCAACAATAGTGACCGGTGTAACCCATTGTATCTACATGCTAATACACATAGGCTAACTGTTCTACCTTACTTTCTGCCGCTACCTAACTTTCTACCTAATTTTACACACAGACACACACACACGCACACACACACACACACACACACACACACACACACACACACACACACACACACACACACACACACACACACACACACACACACACACACACACACACACACACACACACACACACAGAAACACTGCACAGGTCAAATAGACCTATATTCAGTCTGTCCAATGGTTGATATAACACAGTATCCCAGTAAACACACTTTTCCATGAAAATTATGATCGATTGTTTCAAAGGGATAGTAATGACACATAATTTGGATATTTCTGAGTCTGGGAAAAATTTGGGATTAAATAGGTTACAGTTTCTTTTATTCGCTTTGGTACTATTTTCACAAGTTAGGTGTACATTTTCCAAACTCTTAGTGCTAATATCACAACAGATCATCAAAAGTGCACTTTTTTCAAACATTTCATCATGTTTTCAATTGTGTTACACTGTTAGACCTTACCGGGTTTTTTTACAGTAAAATACTGGCAACACTGTTGCCAGTAAAATACTGTTAATTGTACAGTTCTTTACTGTAGTCTAGTTTGTTTCTGTAAAAATGCACTAAATTCTAATTCAAATTAACTAATTACACTTGCAGAAACCGACTGCCTTAAATTGACCAACTGTCATTTAAATGTATTAACTAAAATTTAATAATGTGAGCAAAGTATTACTGTGAACTTATTTCATTTGAGACCACTAAAAAAACTACATAAAGAGATTTCCACTGGACCAGCAACTACACAATCACCGCCTGTTAAATAAAGCAACATGCAGCGTATCATCAATGTTTGTAGATCTTCTCCTGGACTGAAGCACAGGCTCTACTCTTCTGCACAATGGTGACCCACAAAACAAGATTTTACAGTAAAATACTGGCAACAGTGTTGCCAGTATATACCTGTTTTATAACTTACAGTTTATTACTGTTAAAATACATTTCGTGGGTGTGTCTTTTTATCTTACACTGTTAACCCTTTCAACCCCACAGGGAAATCCACACTACAACGAGTAAAAAGTAAGATTGAGACTGTGTTGCAGTGAGATAATTAAGTGAATATGTAAGTGATTGTTGAGCATTAGTGATGAACACCTGCAGTTAGTAAGCAGAATCACTGAAGAAAAGAGAAACACAAGACCAGAAAATAGAGAAACACAATAACTACGACTGACTTCCAGCCATTACACATTATTACACTTATTATTAACCAGTATGACTTTATTTCTGTCATACAGAAATTGTTATTGAAAATGTTTGTTTGAAGTTACCATTATAGAGATCAGTGCTTGCTTTAGTTGGGATGCTGATGCTAAAACATTCGTTTTTCCGTTGCTGCTTGAGCTGTGTTTTTGCAAGTCACACTCGTGCACACACACAGTTTATGAACGATTGCGGTTGTAATGCTTATGATGACAAAAACATCATATTGCCTGTTCATTTACTTAGGAATTCATTCTTATTCATTCAGAGTTTTATCCTCGATCAAAAGTGTTACATTAGCACTACTGTGAAACTACAGCAATAAATTACTATGACTCATTTTAACACATCATGCATACACCAAAAAAAACAGAGCTACACTATATTTTAGAAACACAGAGATATCACAATTTAGCATATTAATCTCAACAATGGTGGCAATATTTCTTTTTTTTTAATTATTATTCATGCAGCAGTGCATGCTGGGAGTTTTATATTATCCTGGAACCCAGCATGCATTGCAATATGAAACTTTTCACCATTGTTGAGATTCATATGCTGATAGTTGATATCTGTGTGTGTCTGAGCCAAGCAGGAGTGAAATAAAATTGAATGCACTATATGATTTTGATATTTTTCATATGACCTGATTACAGAAATATTAATTTAATTTCGCAGATACACAGATTTTTGCTAAATATGACATACCCATAATTTCAATGAATATATTCATGAATAATCTGAAAATCAGACATGTCCAGGATGATTGTGACATCATCACAAAAGAATAAAAACACCTGATCAACTACTTCTTGACTTTTTCATGCTGTAACAAATGTGTTTTATAAACTCACTGTTACAGCAGTCAGAGAGAGATGAATGGTAAGAAGTCAAGGGACAAGAGACCAACTAAAGCAAATACTGATCTCCATCATGGTGACAACAAACTTTATTATTAACTCAATCTCTGTTAATTCTCAACAAGAACTTTTGTACATGTATGAAAGAAATAATCATAAACTGGTTTGTAAACTGGTTTCACACTCAGTGCTGCTGGAAGTCAGTTGTAGTTTTTGTGTTTCTCTTTTTTCTGTTCTTGTTTCTCTGTCCTTCAGTGATTCTGCTTATCAGGTGTTCATCAGTGTCTCAATTCACTCACTTCTTTTCATTCAAGTGGACTATATTAGTGAACTAATGTAGGGAATAGTGAATGAGGGTATAGGGTGTGATTGGGAAAACAGCCTCTGAGTGTCGACTTTGAGCGCTGTTAATTTACAGTATATTCCTGTAGGCTAGTTTTGTTTTCTACGGTATATTACTGTTTTAATGGAATATGGTATTATACTTTTCAGAATTTGGCCTTTTTTTACAGCAAGGGCTAACAGTGTAGTACAATACACAAAATCACAAAGTATCCTTTCCACAACACAAAATAAGTGTTTCATCTACATACATGTTTCATTCACAGTAACTGCCTTTCATAAAGCTCTTACTACCAAACTTTTGATTTGCATCTCTTCTTGTTCAGTTTAATACATTTGTCTATTATTTAATCCAACTGATCTTAATGGTTAATCAATTAATCATTTGGTACACCTATAGATTTCAATAGATATTGATTCTATATACAGTTTCTATAGAACTTGTTTGCAATTTCTGATATGGAAAACCAAATGTAATGAATTATTTTTACATAAGTGATTTATAGATAATAACCTCCATCATGTTCAAAGAGTGTGAACGCGCGTGTGTGTGTGTTGTGTGTGTGTGTGTGTGTGTGTGTGTGTGTGTGTGTGAGAGAGAGAAAGATACAGAGAAATTTGCCATTTGTGCAAATACTGTAAAGCAGAATAGAGTATAAGGGAGAGGAGACAGTCAATGACTGTAAAACATTAGATTGATCAGAGATGTATCAGTAGAAGGGAGACAGATGGCATCAAATACAGCATTTTACATTACAGTATGTATGCCATGTGATACTGTAAACATGGTAGAGACATGGTAGTTAGATTACTGTAACTCAACCTTCATCTGTAAAGGTCCACTACAGTATATTCAGTCAAATAGTCAAAATCATTTACTGTATTCATTGCCAGCAAACTCTGTTCTAGCACAGAACATCATGGCTGTGCTTCATCACACCTTTTGATAACACACTGGATAGATACTATTACAAACATTATGGATAAAATTACATCAGTTAGGTTATGCACGTGTATTTTCTAATGTGGCATACACTGTTAGCCCTTGCTGTAAAAAAAGGCCAAATTCTGAAAAGTATAATACCATATTCCATTAAAACAGTAATATACCGTAGAAAACAAAACTAGCCTACAGGAATATACTGTAAATTAACAGCGCTCAAAGTCGACACTCAGAGGCTGTTTTCCCAATCACACCCTATACCCTCATTCACTATTCCCTACATTAGTTCACTAATATAGTCCACTTGAATGAAAAGAAGTGAGTGAATTGAGACACTGATGAACACCTGATAAGCAGAATCACTGAAGGACAGAGAAACAAGAACAGAAAAAAGAGAAACACAAAAACTACAACTGACTTCCAGCAGCACTGAGTGTGAAACCAGTTTACAAACCAGTTTATGATTATTTCTTTCATACATGTACAAAAGTTCTTGTTGAGAATTAACAGAGATTGAGTTAATAATAAAGTTTGTTGTCACCATGATGGAGATCAGTATTTGCTTTAGTTGGTCTCTTGTCCCTTGACTTCTTACCATTCATCTCTCTCTGACTGCTGTAACAGTGAGTTTATAAAACACATTTGTTACAGCATGAAAAAGTCAAGAAGTAGTTGATCAGGTGTTTTTATTCTTTTGTGATGATGTCACAATCATCCTGGACATGTCTGATTTTCAGATTATTCATGAATATATTCATTGAAATTATGGGTATGTCATATTTAGCAAAAATCTGTGTATCTGCGAAATTAAATTAATATTTCTGTAATCAGGTCATATGAAAAATATCAAAATCATATAGTGCATTCAATTTTATTTCACTCCTGCTTGGCTCAGACACACACAGATATCAACTATCAGCATATGAATCTCAACAATGGTGAAAAGTTTCATATTGCAATGCATGCTGGGTTCCAGGATAATATAAAACTCCCAGCATGCACTGCTGCATGAATAATAATTAAAAAAAAAGAAATATTGCCACCATTGTTGAGATTAATATGCTAAATTGTGATATCTCTGTGTTTCTAAAATATAGTGTAGCTCTGTTTTTTTTGGTGTATGCATGATGTGTTAAAATGAGTCATAGTAATTTATTGCTGTAGTTTCACAGTAGTGCTAATGTAACACTTTTGATCGAGGATAAAACTCTGAATGAATAAGAATGAATTCCTAAGTAAATGAACAGGCAATATGATGTTTTTGTCATCATAAGCATTACAACCGCAATCGTTCATAAACTGTGTGTGTGCACGAGTGTGACTTGCAAAAACACAGCTCAAGCAGCAACGGAAAAACGAATGTTTTAGCATCAGCATCCCAACTAAAGCAAGCACTGATCTCTATAATGGTAACTTCAAACAAACATTTTCAATAACAATTTCTGTATGACAGAAATAAAGTCATACTGGTTAATAATAAGTGTAATAATGTGTAATGGCTGGAAGTCAGTCGTAGTTATTGTGTTTCTCTATTTTCTGGTCTTGTGTTTCTCTTTTCTTCAGTGATTCTGCTTATTAACAGCAGGTGTTCATCACTAACGCTCAACAATCACTTACATATTCACTTAATTATCTCACTGCAACACTGTCTCAATCTTACTTTTTACTCGTTGTAGTGTGGATTTCCCTGTGGGGTTGAAAGGGTTAACAGTGTAAGATAAAAAGACACACCCACGAAATGTATTTTAACAGTAATAAACTGTAAGTTATAAAACAGGTATATACTGGCAACACTGTTGCCAGTATTTTACTGTAAAATCTTGTTTTGTGGGTCACCATTGTGCAGAAGAGTAGAGCCTGTGCTTCAGTCCAGGAGAAGATCTTCAAACATTGATGATATGCTGCATGTTGCTTTATTTAACAGGCGGTGATTGTGTAGTTGCTGGTCCAGTGGAAATCTCTTTATGTAGTTTTTTTAGTGGTCTCAAATGAAATAAGTTCACAGTAATACTTTGCTCACATTATTAAATTTTAGTTAATACATTTAAATGACAGTTGGTCAATTTAAGGCAGTCGGTTTCTGCAAGTGTAATTAGTTAATTTGAATTAGAATTTAGTGCATTTTTACAGAAACAAACTAGACTACAGTAAAGAACTGTACAATTAACAGTATTTTACTGGCAACAGTGTTGCCAGTATTTTACTGTAAAAAAACCCGGTAAGGTCTAACAGTGTAGCCTGTATTACTGTAATTAATTCAGCAAAAACAGTGCTTTGAAATATGTATCTTGCATTGTTTGCTGTTGAATGAGCTGATTGTTAAAAGTACTAAATTGAAAGAAGATCATACTGTTGTGTTTCTGTGATTAAACCAAATGTTCTCATTACATATTACAATAATCTTGTGTTTGAAACAATGATTATGTGGACTGAAAACATGTGCAACTGACTGAAAGCATTACATCAGGTTTTGAAAGAATGACTAGCTGTGTTACTAGTGTGATCAGTTTGGATTTTTGTACTAAGAGTTTTGAAAATGTACACCTTACTTGTGAAAATAGTACCAAAGCGAATAAAAAAAAAAAACTGTAATAGCTATTTGGAGCCACTAAGCAAAATTATGTTCAAAATACATATTTTCAACGTATGAGTCACAAAAGCGTACGGTCAACATTCCTTGTTCATCATCACGTCTATATCAGACGTGCAGAACACGTCAAAAAAAATACGTCATAAAAACTTTTATTCTGGCTCCTCAGTGGACGTCTCTTCAACGTACGCTTTTGTGACAAAGACGTAGAAAAGACGTCTTTTGAACATCATTTTGCTTAGGGTAGTTACTAGAATGTTAATAGTGCATTACTCGTTTGTTGCTGTGTAGTTATTCATTAATGAAGGAACAGTATTCAAAAGTGTTACCATTCACAGTATATTCCAGCAGGCTACTTTCTCGAAAACAACAAATATTACCCAGAATTCATTGTTTTCTAGGGTATCTAGGGAGAATGGTATGTTACGGTCAGAATTTGCCCGTTTTTTTTACAGCAAGGTTTTACAGTGTGCATATTTGCTGATGACCGCAACAATCCTCCATTTATTCCAGGTGAACAAAGAGCATCTTATGAAGAGAGTGAGAAATGTATAAACCATGTACATAAAACATGCACACTAATGCAATTACAAAATTACACTACTGAGTAGATGAACAATAAACATTTATTCTGTATTCATAGAATACACGTAAAACAATAATGGTATTATAACAGAAGTGGCTCAAGTACAAACTATACAAAAACATTGTTTGTACAGGAAGTGAGAACATGAGCATGTGATGGATGATGCTGATAAACACCCCCACCCCCTCCAGTATATAAACAGATAAACCAGGGCTCCGCTCCACAACGCAATATCCAGAGGTTGATATTGATCTACTGAGCTGGTTTGTGTCACAAAAAAAAAAAAAAACTTTGTAATAATTAATTCTGAATAATTATTATTATTAATTATTATTATAATTTCAGTATTCGTTGAGGAACAATGGCGGTCTGGACTGTCTACCTGTCTCTCTGTCTTCTCATGGCTTTGAGTGCTTCAGGTAAGAGCATTATTCAACGTTTCACATTATTACTGTTATTTTAACATGAATTGTACACAGCAAAAACTCCAGTGTTAAATTAACACTCCTGGGAGTGTATATGAGTCCACACTCAAGAGTGTAAAGTGTTAAAATATGAGTGTTAAATTAACACTCAAGAGTGTTAAAGTTAATGAGCTAATTAAGTGATTAGTTTAGTGATGATTGATCATTATTGAAGACACCTGATGTTAACAAGCAGAATCGCTGAAGGAGAAAATCGCAAATTGTAAGTTACCATTATGGTGATGGGTGTTTGCTTTAGTTGGGCTCTTGACCCTTATACATTTACTTTAAATTTTGTTTGGCTGTTGTATCTTATAACTGCCAGTTGAACAAAGAAAAAAAGTGATCTGATGGTGTTGGTTATATTATGACAATCATCATTTGAAAATGATCACTGAACTCATTAAGATCCTTATTTCTGACTTAGATTTATGTTGTTGATTACAGCATAACTGTGAATCTGCATAAATATCCAGAATTTTACATATAATACAAAGGATTTCTTAAAAGTTGTTTAAAAAAAAAAAAATCTTTCTTTTAGGCACACACAGATGTCAAGATTCAGTCTATGCATCTCAACAATGGTGACGAGCAGAATATTCAATTACGAAAAGTAAATTACATAGACAATTCAGATCATAATTTATTCATACCGCAATGCATGATGGGAGCCATTAATGAGTTGTGATTGGTGGCAGCCACTGCAACATGCTTTATTATTGTCACCATTGTTGAGATTCACAGGCTGATTATTGATGTCTGTGTTTCTAAATAAATTCTTTTGAAAGTCTTTTGATCAGAACAATGTTTATTAAATATTTTTGATTATATTAAAAATACTGAAAATCATAGAATCACAGAGTTGCTGTAATTAACAAGTTAAACCAAACTATCTCAATAAGTTTAGTTTTTCGGATCACAGCATGATCATGTCAAAACATAACCAACACCATCAGATCACATTTTTTCTTTGTTCATCTGACTGTTATAAATCAATAATAGCAGACAAGCAAAATTTAAAGTAAACATATAAGGGTCAAGAGCCCAACTAAAGCAAACACCCATCACCATAATGGTGGCTTACAATTTGTGATTTTCTCCTTCAGCGATTCTGGTTGTTAACATCAGGTGTCTTCAATAATGTTCAATCATCACTAAATTAATCACTTAATTATCTCATTACCTTCAACACTCTTGAGTGTTAATTTAACACTCATATTTTAACACTTTACACTCTTGAGTGTGGACTCATATACACTCCCAGGAGTGTTAATTTAACACTGGAGTTTTTGCTGTGTAGCACACCTGGGACTCTGTAATGACTAATCAGAAGAATGATCTAATACAGTATGTGCACTAAAGTAAACCTGAGTTTGTTTCTTTATTAGGATAGCATTTAGACAATAAAACAACAATTATATCAGCTAAAGTTATTGATTCATATTAATGTATTGTATATTTTTATTGTTGACAATAAAAAACAACAAAAATACGCATGTTAAATCTGTAGTATATTTATTATTATTATTAGTAGTAGTATTAGAATAGCAGTACCACTACTGCTGCTGCTGCCAATAGCAGTTCTGTTTTAAAAATGTAATATTTCTTTCTTTTTAAGTGGAAGCGAAACCTGTTCAAAATAGACGTTCTGTTGGAAGTAAAGGTTGTCCCGGTAAGGCTTCTCTTGACTTCTACTTCAGTGTGTATACAGTCCAAAAGTCCAAAACCTTTGCATTTCTCTATCTCAACAAGTGTGTGTGATACCTGATGATGATCTCTAGCATGCTTTAAAAATGTCCTAAAGAGCATCTTGGAAACAAGAAAATTTGACTGAAAAACAGGTTTGCATGATTAATGTAAACAAAAACTAAAAAATACGTATTTGATTAGTACAAAATCTTAAATGTCTTTTCACATCATGATGTTTCTCTTTTAAAAAAATGTTTACTTTGCCATGTCTATACATTATCAATCCTTCTTACAAAACATGATTCACTGATTCACTATGGTAAGCATGTTATAAGTGTTTATATTTTAGACCTGTCGGAATGGTTTTCATGGGGAATTGCGAAGTGGAGATGATGGTGTTTTTATTACTCAAAGGTGTTTTATTGAACAGATAGACTGTCTAACAGAGTTCACTGTAAAGCATCTATTGTGAAGCATTGTGAAGCAATGTCATGCAAAGCCGAAGCACGACCACAACAATGTCGCATGCCTTTTTGTGTTCTAACCGGTAAAAGGACAAAAGTTACATACTGTACCTTAAAATGATTAATTTAATTACATGAAAGGTCATTAATGGTAAAAAAGAAATAAAAAATAATAACACACAAAACTTGCCTTTAACAGTCTGTCCGGCAAAATGGTCTGCCTATGGATGCAGATGCTTCAGGTTTTTCAATAACGCTCACACATGGATTGATGCCGAGGTATGATACATTCATCTTCTAATATGACAAAAAAATCATGTAAGTATATTCTTGGCTGACAACTGTCAATAAGCGCAGTAAAATAATATATATATATATATATATATATATATATATATATATATATAGGCAGATTTTAGACTTCATGGGTAAAATAATACATTTGAAAGCATGTCACAGATTTTGGAAAATAAATTATTACTGTTTTTATAAATAGTGGTGTTTGTTAATGTCTCTGCCTCTACAGAAATTCTGTTTTCACTTTGATGGGAACCTTGCTTCTGTGCACAGCCTTGGGGATCAGACGTTTATACAGAACATGATTAAATCCCAAAATGTCAACACCTGGTTTTGGCTCGGAGGCCATGATGCTGTTCAGGTACACTCTCAGAAAAAAAAGTACATAATTGTACCTTTAGGGGTACAATGGCTTGTCACTGGGGCTGTACCCTCAAGGGTACAATATTGTACCCTTGGCATAGGGTACATATTTGTACCCTTGTGATTTGTACCTTAACCCTCTATTGCACGCATTATTAATTAGACATTGTAAAAAATGTTTTGCATGTTGTTATTACTTAACATGAGCTAAATAACAGATATATATAAAAAAAATTAAAAAAAAAGTTTAAAGGGGGGTCGTTGGTAAATTGTTGCCATATGGCAACAATATGCAATCGTGGAAAGTACCATAAAATAAAATAAAAATTAAAAAAACTAATTTTATTTAAAACAAGACTCGACAAATCCATCTCATACTTAGTGAAAAGTTTAAACAAACATTTATACAGTAAAAACATTATATAATTTCAACAGTTATCTGAAATGTCTGGTAATAATAACCAGGAACCTGGAACCTGTCTCACTGAAATACACTATTCGTTCGTTTCATTTCATTTAGTCATTTTTTTTGCTGTTTCATTTCATTTAATTCTCTTCATGACTTGTGAAAGTCAGTGAAGCAGAGGAAAACTAAACACTTGGAGCACTTGCTTCTTACAATGCCCTTGCATCCTGGCATTTTGCATCTGCCCTTCTCAGATGCATGCAAGGGCCAGTGGTCTGTGCGGTCTCTGCGGACAGGATCTGGCGGGACAAAGCTTTGGGGCCCTCTTTTATTTTTCCCCACCACAACAGCTTGTGAAGGTCTAATGTTTTTACCTTTAAAATATAAGCAAAAGTTTTAAACATAGTCTCAGAGTAGTTTCATGCTATGTAAGTCAATGGGACTCCATTAGGTTGAATGCACCAGGACGTTTCCATATTTGCATATAGTTGCCATATGGCAACAAATGTATTTTAGCATATTACAAAAAACTTATAAAATCAAAACTGAATTTAATGTTAAAAAATTTAAGTTTACTTACCCCAGATACTGATTTAATTTTTTTATTTGATGAAAATTTTCCAAAATTCTGAATAAAAGGCTATCTTCAGGAGCCCCAGACAGTGATGTTTGCATGTCAATGTCCATGAGCAAAAAGGACTGGCAAACAGGATATCCTGGTCATGTGACCTCATAAATTGTATTTTCTTAAAAGTTAAAGCCCCCTTTTCACAACTAACTGTAAAAACATAGATTTTATATCACAGCTTTTAAAAAAAATTAAGATAAAGTAATTGTTGCCATATGGCAACGCTATGCAATAGAGGGTTAAGAGACCAATCTTGTACCTGTGGTGACAATTTTGTACCTTTATTTAACAGTACAAAAATGGTACAAAATTGGCTTTGACAGGGTACAATCGTTGACTATAATGAGATATATATTACACACACGCAGAAGTAAAATAAAAATGTATTAAATACTTTTCATTTTCCAACATTTCATTTTAAACTTAATGTCTAGCTGTGACATATAAATTATTATCATCTGAGTAAGTGTCATTTGCCTGAAAGTCCATTTCATGTCCTTTCATCTCGACGCCGGTTACTTCTATGCCTGCTTCTGATATTTTCTGAAGGACCTCCTCGGTTGAAAGCCCTGTAAGAACCATAAGTAACCGTGCTATGACTTCTTCTCCACCGATGGCCAAGAGAAAGAAAGGCCGCGAACTGGACGTTCTTTTAAATTGAGATTCAAGCAGCCAATCAGGGCTGGCTCTACATACACTCTCAGAAAATAAAGTACATAATTGTACCTTTAGGGGTACAATGGCTTGTCACTGGGGCTGTACCCTCAAGGGTACAATATTGTACCTTAACCTTTAAAGGAAACGGTACATATATGTAACTTTTAATGCTTTTTGATCCTCAAAAAGTTACATATGATCAAGGAGATACATACCTTGAGGTCCAACAGCAAACACTCCAGTGTTAATTGAACTCTCCTGGGAGTTTATATGACTCCAGACTCAAGAGTGTTAGTTAATGATATAATTAAGTGATTAATTGAGTGATGATTGACCATTATTGAAGACAACTGATGTTAACAAGCAGAATCACTGAAGAAGAAAATATTTTTTTAAGACACCGTTATGGAGATCAGTGTTTGCTTTAGTTGGGCTCTTGACCCTTAAATCATTAACTTTAGATTTTGTTTGGCTGATGTATTTGAGTTATAGCTGCCAGATGAACAAAGAAAAGAGTTGATCAGGTAGTGCTGGTTATGTTTCGATATATGTTTTGACATAAACATAATTTGACCTGAATCACTGAACTCATTTAAAGTCTAATCTCAGACTTAAATGTTTATTGTTGATTACTGCATCACTGTTTCCATTACATTACACACATTCTACAGCAAAAGATTTTCAGTATTTTCAATATAATCTAAATATTCGTAAAAGTTGTTCTGATCAAAAGACTTTAAAATTTCTTTATGTAGACACACTAACATCAATAATCAGCATGTGCATCTCAACAATGGTGACAATAATAAAGCATGTTGCAGTGGCTGCCACCAATCACAACTCATTCATGGCTCCCATCATGCATTGCGGTATGAATAAATTATGATCTGAATTGTCTATGTAATTTCCTTTCCCTAATTGTATATTCTTTTTGTCACCATTGTTGAGATTCATACACTGATTATTGATGTCTGTGTGTGCCTAAAAGAAAGATTTGTATTATCAGAACAACTTTTAAGAAAGCCTTTAGAATATTTCAAAACTTCTGGATCTTATGCTATAGTATCACAGTGATGCTGTGATCAACAATAAACATTTAAGTCAGAGATTAGACTTTAAATGAGTTCAGTGATTCAGGCAATTTCTGAATATGTCAAAACATAACCAACACCACCTGATCAACTTTTCTCTTTGTTCATCTGAGAGTTATAACTCCGATAAAACAACCAAGCAAAATCTAATGTTAACAGTTTAAGGGTCAAGAGCCCAACTAAAGCAAACACTGATCACCATAACGGTGTCTTAAAAAATGATATTTTCTCCTTCAGTGATTCTGCTTGTTAACATCAGGTGTCTTCAATAATGCTCAATCATCACTCAATTAATCACTTAATTAGATCATTAACTTTAACAATCTTGATTGTTAATTTAACATTCATATTTTAACACTCTTGTGTCTGGAGCCAAATAAACTCCCAGAGAGTTCATTTAACACTGGAGTTTTTGCTGTGTTTAATATTTATCAGTATTTAATATCAGTAAATTGACTTACAAAACTTTTATTTCCTTTATTTCAAGGCTACTCAAATATAGTGATAAGTTAAAATATACCTTAAATGATTAAGGTATCATTAAAACCTTAAAAAATAAATTAACAATTTTTTTACTTAGCAGAGGCTGTCTTTTGATATTGTACCGTAACCTTTAAATGAAACGGTATATATTTGTACCTTTTAATGGTTGGGTACATATATGTACCTTTTTGACCCTCAAAAAGGTACATATATGTACCTTGGGGGACAGAAATGGACTCCTGCTGTACCCCTATTTCTGACAGTGTATGCAATTTTATTTATTTTTTTTTATTCCTTTTGTGCTACTTGGCATTAACAGTTACATTTACATTAAAACAAATTTTACATTAAAACATTTTTCAAAATGCATGAAGATAGATGTGTTTTATATATTTATTTATTTTTGGTCCTCTGAATAGTTAGTCTAGGGCATTGGCAACCATGAGATGGGCACCGCTCACCATGATCATGACATACTCGAGTGTTTGTATTGCGAAACTTGATGGATGAATAGATGCTGATATGATAATTGAGTAATTTAGATATTGTCATAAATATTTAAATATTGCCTTAAATATTTTTCACATGTTCTTTACTGATACCCTTTCTGTGAAATAATTTCTAGAAATTTCTGAAATTTTTAAACTGGAGATGCGGTTAGGGTTAATGAGGAATCATATTTTAGATGAATAAAGATTAAATTCAGCTTTGTAAGCTGTGGACATAAACACAACTCTGTTCACAGGAGGGACAATGGCTCTGGAGTGATGGATCCCAAATGAACATTAAAATATGGCAGTCTGGACAGCCCGATAACAGTGGAGGAAAACAGAACTGCCTTGCGACGTACATAAGTAAGTTACTGCTGTTAATGCTCATAAACTATCTAAATAAACTAAATACACTTTTTTTCATAATATACACATTATTAAAACAAATATTTTGTTCTATCTTGCAATAGATCTCAACTGGTATGATTACGATTGTTCTACTACAAAGTTCCCGTTTGTGTGTGCTACTAAACCAGCATGAGAAAAATCAATGTAGAAGAAACAAGCTACTTTGACTCATTTACTTCCCTTTAGAAATGTTCAATGGAGGTAATAAATGTGTTTTAAAGACGGTTAATTGTGTTTGTTTGTGTTTTGTGAATGATAAGTTAATGACTCAGTGACACCTGTTAAACACCATTTTATAATTTGGGTATCTGTAACACTTCCCAGTGTATAATGAAGAATTCACACAGGGGTTTGCACATTTAAAGTGTATTTATTCTGCAAAACAGGAGTTAAACGTTTTAGTTGCAGCTCTCATGGTTATCACACACCATCACTCACAGGGAAGTCTCGCTCTCTAACTCACGCGAGACTTTACACAACACTTTTTAAACATTACATTGTAAACATGCAAATATCCTCTTATAGTTCAGCATGAAATAATTGTAACTACATCTCTGATATGTTCCCTATAAACAACACTCGTATAAATGGCCATATGAACTCATAACACCCGTGCCAACTCACTAATCAACTCATAGCAGGGTTAATATAACATATGATTCACAGTCTATGCAAACACTTCGGGAATATACACGTAACCATTAATACACAAGTCTCACAAACTATTCACCACCTTACCTGCAAAACAGGAGTTAAACGTATTAGTTGCAGCTCTCTCGTGGTTATCACACACCATCACCAGAGCCCATCTACGGAGAGCCTTGGCACTTCCTATTAGCCCCATTGTATAGATGGTTGGTTGCAGTACCATTAGAATTCCACTGGAGGTGATCGCGGACGAGTGCATACTGAATGGGAGTCAATGGGGCTATATATTGTTTATTGTCACCATTGTTGAGATTCTATGTCTGTGTGTTTTAACACAAAAACCTTCTTTGCACAAAATATGTTCAATATTTTTCATATTGCTGTTGGATCTCAAACTGTAGAATCTCAGAGCTACAATCACCAATACTATAATGAGTCATCAAGCATATAGTCAAAGATTTAGACTCTGAATGACATCAGTGAATCAGGACACTACATGATGATATTTATCATCAAAACATATTGTCAGCAGGTCATGTTTTCTCTTGCAGTAACAAATGTGCTTTATAAACACAATGATGGAACAGTCAGAGAAAAACTAATATTAACAAAATGAAAAGAGTCAAGAGCCCAACTAATGCAAACACTTACCACCAAAATGGTAACAGTCCATTAAACATTACCGTCTAAACTTCTGTTGAATCTCAAGAACTTTTGTCGATGTATGACAGAAATAAAGTCAAACTGGTAATAATAAATGCAACAATGTGTAATGACTTTAAGTCAGTTGTAGGTCTTGTGTTTCTCTTTTTTCTGTTCTTGTTTGTCTTTCCTTCAGTTATTCTGCTTATTAACATCAGGTGTCACCACTAATTGCCAATCATCACTTAATTAATCACTTAATTATCTCATTAACTTCAACACTGCTTCAGTGACTACGTTTACATGCAGCCAATAACCCGTTCAAAACCGGGATATTAGCAATAACCCGGTCGCGCACGGCCATGTAAACACCGGCAAAAACCCGGATATGCTCATATCCCGGTTTTTAAAAACCCGGATATTACCCCTGGGGTACCCCTTTTCTAACCCGAATATTTGGTCATGTAAACGCGTATCGGCATATCCCCATCAAAAGGAACATTGATTTGTGTTCTGCGCATGTTCTATTCGCAAGGAATCTTGGTCTTTTGAGTAAAGACGGCGCATGCAAAAACCCGCGTGCAGTATACCGGAAGTAAACAAGAAGTAGAGGTAAACATGGCGAGACGCAGCACAGCAACACACTTTTGGAGCGAGAAGGAAAGCGCAAACAAAGGCGATCGCTATCTGCCCCGACCTATTCATTATCCGGGTGCTGCTGCTGTTGTTGTTGTCTTTGGATACAGGAAGAAGAATTGGAAATGACGCATATTGCGTCTTAAGGTTGTCCGTACGTCCTGACGCTAACCGTGCGTCGCCGTTTACATCGGGATATTCCCAACTGATTACAAATTCCATGTATACAGGAGTAACTCTCTCTGCTCACGCATGTAAACGGGTTATTCCGAATGTTTCAGAAACCCAAATAGTGACCCTAACCCGACCATAACCTGGATATTGGCTGCATGTAAACGTAGTCAGTGTTAATTTTAACACTCTGTAGAGTGGGACCATATGTGCTCTGAGCAGTGTTGATTTAACACTGGGGATTTTACTGTGTACTAAACTGCCAATAAGCCATAAAAAATCAGTAGTTTTCTGTTATTTTAAATTATATTCAAAACTCCTTAAAATTACAAACATTATCTGTAAATTTACAAACTGATTGTTGTTTTAAGTATTATATCATTACTGACACATTAAAGTAATTCTAATATTTTATACAGGAAAGTTACTATATTATTTATTTGTTTTCTTAAAGCGGTGGTATAAAACCCTTTTCACAAGATGTAAAATAAGTCTCTGATGTCCCCAGAGTGTGTATGTGAAGTATTAGCTCAAAATACCCCACAGATATTTTTATATAACATGTTAAAATTGTCACTTTTTGAGAGTGATCAAAAACGCAGTTTTTCTGTGATTCAAATGCAAATAAGCTGCTGCTCCTGGCACAGGGGGCGGAGCTTCAAGAGCTCGTGTCCATTTACCTCACACAGACATGCACTGAAAATTTCTAAAACTTTTAGCCTTTTATGTTCAAACCGGATTCAGACAAAGATGGAGAGACTCAAGAAGAAGTGACAACATGTAGAAGCAACAGGATGTTTCTGAATGGTTAACTGGTGAATTTATGCAGCTTATGTGTAGTTATCTTCTAGTCATTGATTAGCATATTAGGTCATGATAATCTATAAATAGTGTTTCGGGGGTGGGGTTTATGTAAATTCTAGGGTTGGTGATGTCACTAACCCGGGAGGAATGTCGTGTAGTCTCTACCAGCCGTTTGCTGTAGTCCTTAAAAAGTGATTTCTTTAAAAGAAAATATCTCCCTTTGCTTTGAACTTTGGGCGTTGTAACTTTGCAGATGTTGTTTATGCTCAAACAGCAACATTACACACTAACTATAGTTAGAAAAAGTGAAATCATAAAAGCAAAATTTTAAGTAAACATATAAGGGGTCAAGAGGTCAACTAAAGCAAACACTGATCACCATAATGGTAACTTACAATTAGTGATTTCCTCCTTCAGTGATTCTGCTTGTTAACATCAGGTGTCTTCAATAATGCTCAATCATCACTAAATTAATCACTTAATTATCTTATTAACTTTAACACTCTTGAGTGTTAATTTAACACTCATATTTTAACACTTTACACTCTTGAGTGTGGACTCATATACACTCCCAGGAGTGTTAATTTAACACTGGAGTTTTTGCTGTGTATAGACAGCTGTCTTCTGTAGTGTAGTATGTAGTGTGCACTGCAGTGTAAGTGCTGACTGGTGAGGGTTTAAACAGCTGTCTTCTGTAGAGTAGTGTACTGTAGTGTGTAGTGTAGTGTGCACTGCAGTGTAAGTGCTGACTGGTGAGGGTTTAAACAGCTGTCTTCTGTAGTGTAGTGTACTGTAGTGTGTAGTGTAGTGTGCACTGCAGTGTAAGTGCTGACTGGTGAGGGTATAGACAGCTGTCTTCTGTAGTGTAGTGTACTGTAGTCTGTAGTGTAGTGTGCACTGCAGTGTAAGTGCTGACTGGTGAGGGTATAGACAGCTGTCTTCTGTAGTGTAGTATGTAGTGTGCACTGCAGTCCCAGCCAGCACAGCCATGTGGGGCCCAAATGGGTTTGACCTGGGCTATCTAACTGGGACCCAGCCAGTTTTGTCCTCGGTTTCCATGTTGGCCCCACATGGGTTTGCCCAGATGAAATGAACACTGCTTAGTATGCACAGTACAGGCTGTTTAATGTAACACTTAATCAGTGTTGGAGGTAATGAGATAATTAAGTGATTGAATAATGATTGTGCATTAATGATGAACACCTGCTGTTAACAAGCAGAATCACTGAAGGAAAGAGAAACACAAGAACTACTTCCAGCCACAACCTTGGATGAAATCAACTGAAGATAAAATACATTAAATCTCTCAAGATCTGATTAAACAACTCCACAAACAGCATTACCAGCTTCACTTATTACTAACCAGACTGACTTTATTTCTGTCAGACGTCTACAGAAAAGAATTAAGAAGAGGTTTAGATGTTGATTACTTATTTGAAAGTAATAGTATGATTTGATGTTACCATTGTGGCGATCAGTGTGTGCTTTAGTCTGGCTCTTGACTTTTTAACATTAGTTGTTCTCTGGCAGCTGTGTCTGTTTGTTATGGCGAGAACAGCAAGAGAAAATATGATCAGATGCTGTAAGCTGATTGATGATATGATCGTCATATAGTGGCTTAACTCATTGATTATTTGTGAGGTTCATACGGTAGTAGGGCTGTAGTACTCGAGTCCGGTCTTGGACTCGAGTCTGGACTCGAGACCGTTTTTCTATGGTCTCGGACTTGTCTCGGACTCGCTGGCAATCGGACTCGGACTTGTCTCGGTCTCGGCCACTGGTCTTGCCAAATATGGCTTTTGGTCTCGACCGAGTCCAGGTGTCTTTATTATGTTCCCAGTAAGCACACATACGTCGCCGCGATATTAAAACAAAATATTATTGGAGGGAAAGTGAAACACTAGCCACCTAATAACTAGTGATGGGCATTTCGGCTCGTATTCGTGAGCCGGCTCGTTTGACTCAGCTCACTGAAAAGAGCCGGCTCTTTTGACTCACAAACGGCTCTTTAAAAAATAAATGTTTAAATAAAATCGCTGAAAGTCCACCGCTAGTGCAACGTGAATATTCACATTTTTAATTGTCCATAACAAACCGAAAACTTGCCTGCTTGCCTTGCACATCTAATTAATGGGCAAAGTTTTCCGACTTTTTTTCTTACCTTCACGTCATCCGCCTGATCCGCGGTTTATCCGCATCTCTAGTGTGTGTGTGTGTGTGTGTGTGTGTTGGCTCGGCCCTCCCTCATGCAGTTTAATTGGTTGACATTGCGTGTATGATTGACAGGCTGATCAGACAGTCGAAACGAATGTGTGTGCTCCTTTAGGCCTATATAATATATATTTTTGTTCTTTGAATTAGTCAATTATTTTAAATAAAATTAAAATCATTCATGATTTCATTATTACATAATGATGTAATTTCTATAGGCTATTTTTTTTAGCAGACTTTTTTTTCCTGTCCTGGACTCGGTCTTGACTCGGACTCGAACCTCTTTGGACTCGGTCTTGACTCGGACTCGAACCTCTTTGGACTCGGTCTTGACTTGGACTCGACTAGTCCTGGTCTTGGACTTGTCTTGGACTCGACAAAGGTGGTCTTGACTACAGCCCTATACGGTAGTATGTTATTCATTTTGTTTTATTGTTGTGATTCTACAACAAGAGAATAATAGAATTTAATCAGAACGTCAAATTATTTTTAAAACTCCATTTACATATTTTGGGCTCCTCCTAATCTTACTCACACACAGACATCAAGAATCAACATATGAATCTCAACAATGGTGACATGCTTCATGCTGCAATGCATTCTGGGAGCCATGGATAAGTTTTGTATGATGCAAGTGGAACTTTCTGTAGTCCAACATGTGTAAATGGTGTTTTAAAAATCATTTGACGTTCTGATTAAACTGTGCTGGATCTCTTGCTGTAGAATCACAACAATAAAACAAAATGAATAACATACTACCCGTATGAACCTCAAAAGTAATCAATGAGTTAAGCCACTATATGACGATCATATTCATATCATCAATCAGCTTACAACATCTGATCATATTTTCTCTTGCTGTTCTCGCCATAACAAACAGACACAGCTGCCAGAGAAAAACTAATGTTAAAAAGTCAAGAGCCTGACTAAAGCACACACTGATCGCCACAATGGTAACATCAAATCAAACTATTACTTTCAAATAAGTAATCAACATCTAAACCTCTTCTTAATTATTTTCGTTAGATGTCTGACATAAATAAAGTCAGTCTGGTTTGTAATAAGTGAAGCTGGTAATGCTGTTTGTGGAGTTGTTTAATCAGATCTTGAGAGATGTAATGTATTTTATCTTCAGTTGATTTCATCCAAGGTTGTGGCTGGAAGTAGTTCTTGTGTTTCTCTTTCCTTCAGTGATTCTGCTTGTTAACAGCAGGTGTTCATCATTAATGCACAATCATTATTCAATCACTTAATTATCTCATTACCTCCAACACTGATGAAGTGTTACATTAAACAGCCTGTACTGTGCATACTAAGCAGTGTTCATTTCATCTGGGCAAACCCATGTGGGGCCTACATGGAAACCGAGGACAAAACTGGCTGGGTCCCAGTTAGATAGCCCAGGTCAAACCCATTTGGGCCCCACATGGCTGTGCTGGCTGGGGTGTAAGTGCTGACTGGTGAGGGTATAAACAGCTGTCTTCTGTAGTGTAGTGTACTGTAGTATGTAGTGTAGTGTGCACTGCAGTGTAAGTGCTGACTGGTGAGGGTATAAACAGCTGTCTTCTGTAGTGTAGTGTACTGTAGTGTGTAGTGTAGTGTGCACTGCAGTGTAAGTGCTGACTGGTGAGGGTATAGACAGTAGGGCTGGGCGATTTAAATCGCGATATTGTTATGCGCAGCTCGTCAGTAAAGCCGGTTCCTTGATTAGTAGTAAATCACCATCACCTGCTTTCAGATGAAGCGGCATTTAGGGCTGAGGAGATAATTAAGTGATTAATTTAGTGATGATTGAGCATTATTGAAGACACCTGATGTTAACAAGCAGAATCACTGAAGAAGAAAATCACAAATTGTAAGTTACCATTAAGGTGATGGGTGTTTGCTTTAGTTGGGCTCTAGACCATTATATGTTTACTTTAATATTTACTGTTGTTTGTTTGCTGTTATTGATTTACAACAGCTAAATGAACAAAGTAAAATGTTATCTTATAGTGATGGTTATGTTTTGACATAATCATACTGTGATCTGAAAAATGAAACATATTAAGATAGTTTGGTTTAACTTGTTAGCAGTAGTTTTGTGATTCTTCAGCCTATGATTATCAGGACTTTACTTATAATTCAAAATATTTAATAAACATTGATCTGATCAAAAAGATGTTCAGACATATTCATTTAAAACACAAACATCAATAATCAGCCTGTGAATCTCAACAATGGTGGTGACAATAATAAAGCATGTTGCAGTGGCTGCCACCAATCACAACTCATTAATGGCTCCCATCATGCATTGCGGTATGAATAAATTATGATCTGAATTGTCTATGTAATTTACTTTTCCTCATTGAATATTCTGCTCCTCACCATTGTTGAGATGCATAGACTGAAACTTGACATCTGTGTGTGCCTAAAAGAATGATTTTTTTTTAAACAAGTTTTAAGAAATCCTTTATATCAAAAATTCTGGCCATTTATTCAGATTCACAGTTATGCTGTAACCAACAACATAAATAGAAGTCAGAAAGAATGATCTTAATGAGCTCAGGGATCAAGTTCAAATGATGATTGTCATAATATAACCAACAAAGATCACTTTTTTTTCTTTGTTCAACTGGCAGTTTTAACTCAGATACAACTGCCAAATTAAATCTAAAGTACACATGAAAGGCTCAGAGCCCAACTAAAGCAACTACCCATCACAATAATGGTAACTTACAATTTGCGATTTTCTCCTTCAGCGATTCTACTTGTTAACATCAGGTGTCTTCAATAATGCTCAATCATCACTAAATTAATCACTTAGTTATCTCATTAACGTAAACACTCTTGAGTGTGGACTCATACACTCCCAGGGGTGTTAATTTAACACTGGAGGTTTTGCTGTGTACAAAGAGCCGTAGTTAACTGACAAGCTGAGCCATATCGCATTAAAAATCGCTGGCGATACGTCCGCGATATTGATGTGATTTGGCTCAGCTTGTCAGTTAACTACGGCTCTTTGTAGTAAATGCCGCTTCATCTGAAAGCAGGTGAAGGCGATTTACTACTAATCAAGGAACCGGCATTACTGATGAGATGCGCATAACAATATCGCGATTTAAATCGCCCAGCCCTAATAGACAGCTGTCTTCTGTAGTGTAGTGTAGTGTAGTGTAGTGTGTAGTGTGCACTGCAGTGTAAGTGCTGACTGGTGAGGGTATAGACAGCTGTCTTCTGTAGTGTAGTATGTAGTGTGCACTGCAGTGTAAGTGCTGACTGGTGAGGGTATAGACAGCTGTCTTCTGTAGTGTAGTGTACTGTAGTGTGTAGTGTAGTGTGCACTGCAGTGTAAGTGCTGACTGGTGAGGGTATAGACAGCTGTCTTCTGTAGTGTAGTGTAGTGTAGTGTAGTGTGTAGTGTGCACTGCAGTGTAAGTGCTGACTGGTGAGGGTATAGACAGCTGTCTTCTGTAGTGTAGTATGTAGTGTGCACTGCAGTGTAAGTGCTGACTGGTGAGGGTTTAAACAGCTGTCTTCTGTAGTGTAGTGTACTGTAGTGTGTAGTGTAGTGTGCACTGCAGTGTAAGTGCTGACTGGTGAGGGTATAGACAGCTGTCTTCTGTAGAGTAGTGTACTGTAGTGTGTAGTGTAGTGTGCACTGCAGTGTAAGTGCTGACTGGTGAGGGTATAGACAGCTGTCTTCTGTAGTGTAGTGTACTGTAGTGTATAGTGTAGTGTGCACTGCAGTGTAAGTGCTGACTGGTGAGGGTATAGACAGCTGTCTTCTGTAGTGTAGTGTACTGTAGTGTGTAGTGTAGTGTGCACTGCAGTGTAAGTGCTGACTGGTGAGGGTATAGACAGCTGTCTTCTGTAGTGTAGTGTACTGTAGTGTATAGTGTAGTGTGCACTGCAGTGTAAGTGCTGACTGGTGAGGGTATAGACAGCTGTCTTCTGTAGTGTAGTGTACTGTAGTGTATAGTGTAGTGTGTACTGCAGTGTAAGTGCTGACTGGTGAGGGTATAGACAGCTGTCTTCTCTGAAACACATGGAGTCTTTAACCACTGTGCACATGATGTGAGCAAAACATAAAAAAAGTAACAATTTATTAAACATTTATGAAACGCATAGTCATGTTTTGTAAATGATTAGTTAATTATTAACTAATCAATTGTAAATGACTTCTAACTGAATCTACAAAACATACATAAAATAATGAACATATCACTAATTAATCATTTATGAACGCATAGTCATGTTTTGTAAATGATTAATTAATCATTAACTAATCAATTGTAAATGACTTGTAATGGAATTTACAAAACATACATAAAATGTTAGTATATCACTTGCTAATCTTTTATGAATGTTCTGTAAATGATTAGTTCATCATTAACTAACCACTTATAAATGCCTTACAACTGAACATTATTATAAAGTGTTACCGCCACCGATAGCCTATTTTTATAATATATAAAAAATGTGCATGTATGTACTAAGATTAATATTCATTGATTTTTAGATTTTTAGATGCAACCCCAACTCCAAATGTTCTTGGCAGCAGATAAAGACTAAATATAAAAATATAATTCAAAGTGGTTATTTCAAGGAGTCAATTCAAAGAGTATTTACCACAACCTTTTATTACTTTTGTGAACATTTTATCACACTTGTTTGCAGCAAACAGAAATAAAGAATTAAATTTAGAAAACCAGAATACACTGGCGGAAGAGTTGGCTCTGAGTAGCAATAAGGGACGGATGATTATGGATGGGATTACAGGTGCTGTACAATCTGACCCTGGTGCTGGCTCCTCTAAGCAAGTAACACTGGGTACGTGTGCAATACATTACTACTTTTAAGTTTTAAATATGGCTGACTGTATTTTCTGCAGGGAAATACAGTGTCCCTGAAGCTAGCACACACACACACACACACACACACACCCATGCAAAGGTCAGTATGCAGCAGACAGAACACCAAACATAACCTGCTTTACAACAGTTATGCTTTACATTGGCCTATTTTTATTTATTAGGGTGGAGGAAATGAAGACACTCTGTCTGTGTGTTCTCAGACAGTTGCTGATGTGAATGCACAGGGCTTTTTATTATGGCAAACATTTGAATGTGTGGCATAGGGACTGGCCCTTACACATCTCTTTTATTGTAGGATTTTTCACAACCTTCCCCAGAAACTGAGGCCTCTACCTCAATGGGCTTCAGAAGAAATGTGTAAGGATTTCAAACCCTTGACATAAATTACAGTCAGTCCTGTGTTTGTAGGAACTTTTTGTGATTTTAATGAGCCGCCATAAAACTTGTAATGATCATGTTTGTGGTGGAATTATGTTTCAGGTGGAAACAGACTCAGTCAGGGCCCTGTACAAAAGGAGACTTGAACTAGACTGCACACTAAAGGAGACTTGAACTAGACTGCACACTAAAGGAGCTGACTGTGAGCTGAGGAGGCTCCAAACAAAATCAAACAGCTGGATAAAACTGATCTCTGTATATATATATTTAGTATAACTTATTTAACCAACTAACACTTTAGTATGAAAATTTATTACAGTTTTTTTCGATTGCTAAACGACAGTGGGCACAACTGGAGTCACATGTGCAAAACTCTAACTACAGTCTGCACAGCAGCAGTTCATGTGGACCAAACTCTAGTTCGTTTTTCATTGCTTGAACACAGTTTTCAAAACTCTACACACTTATCCCATGACTTTAACCACAACCTGCACAACACTGTGGATTTACAGCACTTTGTTCAAATGCTAACACACTGCTGTCAAAACTGTGAACCACACATTCAAAACAGAATAGATTTCAGCCTTGTGCCTTTCAAACACTGCTGATTGCAATCTCAGCTAAAAGGCTCCCATACACAAAATAAATATATTTGAAATATATTTTTGGAATATATGCAAATATTCGAAATTGGCCCAATAAATATATTTTAGTTAAATATATGTAAATATATTTCACACTTACTGTAACATCATATATTTTTGTTATATTTCAGAATATATTTCAAAATGATAAATATAAGTGATCAACAATGCAAATATATTTCAATGTATTTGGAATATATGCCACATATATATATTTCAATATATTGTTTTTCTGTATGGGTGGAGGTGGAAAGTGTTTGGTCACCACCCACATGACCAAAGGTCTCTTTTGGAAGCCATGCGTGCCGGATGTGAGGACACGACTGCCAGGGATGGATAAGACACTCCAGAAGGTTCTTCCCCAGGTGCATGGCAAGAGAGAATATTAGATGTGATGTTGATGAAAACCTGTGGCCTGATGCTAGAGAGAGGCAGGATTAGCCCCTCAATTATTTGTTCGAATTACATTACATTATATTAGGCTACATTACATTACATGTTCGTATGTATACTTTTAGTTTCTACCTTTTTTTTTTCTCATTACTGTAATTCCGTAAATTACTACAGACTATTGAAGCAAACTGCTAATTTTCATTTACCTTAAAGAATTGTTATGTTCTAAAAAATTTAAATAAATCATGTGAAAAAATGTCACTCTTTTCTTTGAAGAAAATATTACTTTGTATGAAGTCACTGAAATTGTTCAAACTGTAAAGATGAAAAGTTAGTATTTTCTGTATTGGTGTTTGATGCTAGTGTTTTTACTCTCAGTGTGTTCTGAGTGACAGTGTGTGTTATCTCAGTGAGGGTTGTGCATAGTGTTTGGCTGCACTGAGCCTGTTTTGAGCCATGTGTTAAGAGTTGTGTTGCTTGGAGTGAGTTTTGCAGGTGATGTGAACTGTTTAGCTCAGGAGACTGTTGGTAGTGCAGACTGTAGTTAGAGTTTTGCACATGTAGCTCCAGTTGTGCTTACTGTCGTTTAGCAATCGAAAAAAACTGTAATGCAACTTTCTCTTGCTCTCTTTCTCCCTCCCATCCCACAAAACCAATAAAACAGTTTGAGACATATCTGCAGTTTCAATGTGCTTTTATTAAGTGTAATATTGTATGGTGATTGCATCTACATCTGCACCAGCTGGGTGGTCAAGTGTGATCGGGTCAGTTTCATCGGGGAGAAGCTGGTTTTGTGGTGTTTCTCGCTCCTTTCTACTGGTGGCTATATTGTGCAGAATGGCACATGCAGCCACTATCTGTGATGCCCGCTCTGGTGACTCTTAAGGGCCGAACACCATTGAAACGTGCATTTAGGAGGCCAAAGGTCATCTCGATCTTCACTCTGGTTTTACTGAGGGCCACACTGAAGCGGTGATGTGGCCCTGTCTGAGGGTCATGATAGGGGGTTATTGTGTAGGTTTTTCTAGCTCAGTTCAAATTAACAGTGTTTTGTACTGTACCAAATTTAACTTGCTTTCCTCAAAGCGCTGACACAATACAGACTCACAGAAAATTTGTAAGACAAGCACTGGAGCCAGGCCATTTGGCATCCAAACTTGATCATATATGTTCATGACCACAAGTCGTCTGCAGATTAAATGTTTAGTAGATTATATCTGTTAATGTTACCAGGGCTGGACTGGTAATCTGGCATACCGGGCAAATGCCCGGTGGGCCGACATGCTTTTGGGCCGATACATCTCATACTTTTTTTTTTTTTTTTTTTGACGGCCCATAAAACTCGTACATCGGCGGCCCATTCGTTTTGTTTTGTTTAATTGACGGCGCTGGGTTAGTGCCGGTGTAATGCATTGGTCAAAAAAAAGAGTAAGCGTTAGTTTTTTTTCCACTGACAGACCGGCCCATGAAACGCGTAGATCAGCGGCCCATTGGTTGTTTTCTTGATTGACACTGGGCTGGCCCAATCACATCTTTAAACACCTCCCCCTCTGGGCTTTGAGTGAGCGTGCAGTGTCAAGTGTGTATCTGTCAAAATAGTCTGAGAGATGGAGAAGAAACGAAAGGAATGTGCAGAGAAATAGCGTGAAAAATAGATAGAGGCCCTTCAAGCAGACGCTGTAAAATGTGTCAAGATATATATGTTTTCTGCAGCAGCAGGACCTTCATCAGCTCCAGTGGCTGATGATGAGGATAGTGAGGAGGGTCAGGAGAGAGATGAGAAAGTGTAACGTAGAGTCTGCGGCAAGCAGAACTACTTTCAAAACACTTTGGCTATGAGTGTAGGAACCCATAACCCAGTTACAGATTATTTCCACATCTGCATAGTTGACGATTACAGAAATTTACTAGAAGTTTAATGAGACGCGTTTGTATCCATGTTTTCCACCAAAATAAAAGCTCCATGCAGTTTCCGTCAAAATAAAAGATCATGTGCTTATCTCTTTCAAGTATAGAAATTAGTACAAAACTAATTATGAAAGTTTTCTTTATTTTTCGGTGCATTATTTTTAACAATATATGGATATTAGGCTACTATCATGAGATTAATATTATAACTATTATTATGTAGTAGTGTAATATAGACAGACACTGTTACTAAAAGACGTTTGATTTTTTTCTTTGTTATACTTGCACACTGAATATGGGTTGGAGCTTTTAATTTTGAACCCTCAAACTGCACCAGATTGATGAATTTAACATTAAAATGCAAAAAAAATTCTTAGGGGGACCATGCCCCCAAACCCCCCTAGAGGTCCACCCACCACAGTTTTACCAAAATTCCTGTGAGAAACACTGGTATTGCTATGCCAATGCAGCTTATAGCTTGTTTTTTGGATTCACCACTGTGGAGTATAGTTCAATTGTATTAATTAATTACAATTTTGTACTTATTTCATCTGTTAACTCTCACTCGTTTATACCCACTCATTACATGGCATTAGTGGTTTTAATGTTGAACAAAAACATATTCAAAGGCGTTCAAAGATGGGTGGTGTTTATGATCATATGTAGTGGGCCAGTCTGGGCCAAAATGCCAGGGCCGATTTTCTGTCCCAGTCCAGCCCTGAATGTTACTATTAATTTAAAGATTCATCTCACAGAAAATAATCATCTCACATATTCCCATCATCTCTACCTGAACATTATGGCTGTGATAGGACTTCCTATTAACATAATCTGCCTCATGTTCCCTAGATTGGTGGAGACTGGAGCAATAGACTGCATACATGTTGCAATGACTCTAGGGAATCCTATCATAAGATTAACAGAATAATAATAAAGATGTAAAATAATTCTTAACATGTATAGTACATTTGTGAAATTTGCTTAAAAAAAAAAAAATGTGATGTCACCCTATCAATATATCTTACCGGCAATTTTATAAAAGCCCTCTTTTATGGACATGGTCGATAAATGTCCGGGGAACACTATTAATGAAAATATTCATGTACTCCTGCAGAGCGAGGACCACCTTGCGAATGGTTAGACAAACATATGTTTTCCCCCAGCTTCTGTGCGTCACCCACCGTGCAAGACTATAGCCTACCACGTGCAAAAAAAAAATAAATAAAAAAAACGCAATATTTGCGGTACAGTAAGTGCATGAATTCGACGTGTTAAATTCTTTATGTGCGGCTCAAGAAGTTCGCAAAGATAAGACATTGCTTCCGCGGAAAATCTGTATCTTTCATACAAATAACTATCAGTTAAGGCAAGGGGATTTTGTCTGGCTAAACACTCTTTCTCTACGAAGTGCTCGTCAAACAATTTGCACTGAGATGTCCACCGGCTTTGGAAGAAAAGGTGAAGCCATTGTAACAGACACTTGGAATAAGTTACGTCACTTATATGTTTCTTTGCTCTCAGCTGATTGGTCAAACTTCAGTCTGAGATCTCGAATCCAGAACATAACCTGCCCCGGAGCAGGTTAGCCGTGCAGCGTAAGATACCATGGCAACGAACACCGATTAAAGCCAAGCTACTTTCATAGTACCTAAAACCCAGGTTGGCGGAAACTAAACTGAAACATAGCTGGCTAGCCACCTAAACCGGCTTCATGGTACAGGCCCCTGGTCTTTCAGTGTGTGTATCCGTGTCAGTGTTTACTGACACCTGTTTGCACACTCAATATGTGCGTCATTTGCATGGGTGAGGAGCATGCTCGCTCAGTCCTCGAGGGGGCTGTTTGCAAGCTTTAGATTACAGCCTGGAAATTACTGTGTAATTAAAGCCATTTTAGAGTATATAAAGTACACTGTTAGAAAAATCTGTAGAAATTACAGTATTACTGTCAGCTACTTGCCAGTAACTTACTGTAGATTTAAATAGATGTTATTTACTGCCAACAATTTGTTCAAAATTAAATGAACATTAAACATTAACAAGTCTTTATCTTTACAGAATAAAACTAAAATAACATCCTCATGCAAAGCATTCTGGGAACCAAAATCTGAAGGAAAAAAAAACAGAAAAACCCACTGCGCAATGTGACGTCGTAGTGACGTCATTTTCATGTAATTTTTGGACGTCCAAATTTGGTCCATTGAAGGGGTTGTTTTGTAACGCCAGGCGACGTCTTTTTTCGACGTCTTCCGCACGTCTAATGTTGACGTCCGTCCACAAAAGTTTGTTTGTGGGAAGAAGGAAGGAGACGGGGTCGGCTTGCTGTGAATTGTGTGTTTTATTAGATATGTCTTTTTCAAACAATAATCGCGCTCAGTGCTCTCAAACAAAACAGTGGCTTTCCCACACACACACACACACACACACACACACACACACACACACACACACACACACACACACACACACACACACACACACACACACACACACACACACACACACACACACACACACACACACACACACACATCTTTGTGATCTTATGTTCCAAGCGCCAACGCTCTACTGTTTGAGCTACAGCATCAGACTTTTGTATGCGTCTCCAGTTATCAGTCTAAACATGTTAAACAATGATTATTAAATCAAACAACACAATATAATTTAGGCTAAAAATAGGTTCGGCGCTTATCGCGGTTTGGAAAGAAACTGCATCTTGCAGTACATTTTAAATATAGCGATTTGGAAACGTGGATGGAGCAGTGAATAGGTTCAGTACACAGCAAAATGACATGACAAACTTGCGTTTTGGAAAAGAGCTCTTCATTTGTAAATTAAAAAAATATTAATAATCATGTAAATTTCCTGCACCTGTCATAGACGTCCAAATGACGTCCAAAAAAATTACCCAGTTCAGGTCCAATGTTGAACGTAAATATGACGTCCAAGTTGGGTCATGGTTGGACGTCCAAATAGTGGACCTAGTTTGGACGTCGAATAGATGTCCAGAATTGGTCATGGACCGACGGACCCAATATAGACATGATTTGCACGTCTATCCAACGTCCAATGTTTAGTGGGAAGGTTGATGAAGATTTCTGGTTCCCAGAATGCTTTGCATTAGATTGTTATTTTATAATTTTATTCTTTAAAGACAAAGACTTGTTAATGTTTAATGTTCATTTAACTTTGAACAAACTGTTGCCAGTAAATAACATAAATTTAAATCTACAGTAAGTTACTGGCAAACAGCTGCAAAACTACAGCAATTTTTTTACAGTGTACTTCCATGTATAAGGGAACAATATGTAAAGTTTGGGGAATAAAGGGGGAACAACAGGAGAGTTAAAGGGTTAGTTCACCCAAAAATGTAACTTCTGTCAGTAATTACTCACCCTCATGTTGTTCCAACCCCGTAAGACTTTCGTTCATCTTCAGAACACAAATTAAGATATTTTTGATGAAATATGTGAGCTGTCCTCCTCCATAGGCTTCTAGGTAATTTCATTCTGCCGGCCCAGAAAAGGTAGTAAAGACAATGTAGAAATAGTCCAAGTGTCTACAGTGGCTCAACCTTAAGTTTATCAAGCAACGAGAATACTTTTTGTGCACAAACCCCCCCACAAATAATGACTTTATTCAACTATTCATTTTCTTCCGTGTGGGCCTCAGAGTGAGTTCACGACGCTAGTTAAAAACTGTGTTATTCTAAAATAACTCTCCACTGCTCTACGTGCATGCGCTGATCCTTGAGATGCTTTCTTTTTGCCACTTTGTGGTAAATCACACAAAACAATATATGAAACTTTATGTAATACTGTGACATGAATTGTTGTTTAATTATTTACATGAATTGTTATATATTTGATATATGATGTCTATGAATCGTGGTAAGATGATCATTGTGTGTGTAGAGAGCAAGAGCAGTTCATGAAGGATGCATGATGTGTACAAAATACAGATTTTTACCATGTAACACAGCAGGAAGGAGCGTTACCTCTGACCTACTCGAACAGAAGGTGAACAACCTTATATAGCAGCCCGAGGTGAGAGTGCATTTCTCGCAACAACATTTTATGCAAATGCATTGATTTACTGGTATTATAAGTAATGATAAACAACATATATTTAGTTCTTTATTGAAGAACTATATCTTTTTATTTTTATCTTTAATACTCTATATTGAATATTTTAATGCATTTGTGATCTGCCACAGACACTTTGAAAATGGCAGTAGATCCTGATCCATTTCATGGTAAGAACGTCTTCATGATTGCAAAATTATAGAGCTGAAACACACTAAAACTATGCAGTGTAAATTTGCAGTAATTAACTGCCAGTAGCTTCACCTGCAAAGTACAGTTTTTTTTTTTTTTTTGTTCCTGTAAAAAAAAAGGTCCTGTAATTTGTCTGTAAAATGCTGGCAGCACAATTGCACTAAATTAAAACTCAAGTTAATTCACTTTATTGGCAGAAACTGGCTGCCATAAAAATGTCCAAATTACATTTAGGTTTATACACTAATGTGCTAATAACATGAGCATATTAAAACTGTGAAGTTATTTCATTTCAATTGTCTAAGAAAAATTCTTAAAGTAAAGAGGTAATAATCTCTTTAGAAGGATGGAGTAACACTTGAGTCATTACTATCCAAAACCTTACAAAAATCTTAAAAGATTACAAAGACTTTAGTCAGTATTAAGGAGTTATCATGCTTTTCACTTTAGTTCTCCGGGAGGTATGACATTTTTTTTATTGATTAGTTAATAGTGAACTACATCATTCGACTAAGCACTAGTAATTACTAATTTGTTAATCAGAGTTTCTTGTTAGTTAATATAGTTACTAGAGTGTTAAAATTGCATTACTCATTTGTTCCTGTGTAGTTATTCATTAATGACACAACAGGATTCTCAAGTGATACCTTTAACGTTTCTGTTCATGTCTTAACATTATCGTTCCAAAAACGGTTTGATTAGAAAAAAATATAAATAATTTAATGTTATGTCTGCATCAATATACGACACAACATATACAACATATATATATTCTTTCCAGGAACATACGCAACACCACGAAAATGGGGAAAACAACTTCAGCATCTGCCCTTCAGTGGCATCAGGTAAGTTTAAATTAACACAAAAACATCAATTTCTCCCACAATTCCCACATATCCAAACTTATAGAAACACAGGGAATTTAACTTAAACTATAGCAATATCCAAACTTAAAAATGCAGTACTTTTTTTTAGTTTTTCTTTAGCTTATTTATTTAAAATGTTATGTTTCAATAAATAATAAATTATGTTTCAATAAATAAGCTAAACTCACCGGCCCACCGCAACTTTTCGGTTTGATTATCCGGCCCTCGATTTTAACTAAGTGAATAGCCCTGGTCTAATTTTTTCACTTTGTTTACTGAAGAGCTGTTTGAGTATAACTAATTGAACAAGAGAAATAAACGTATTTATATATACATACAGATATTCCATAAACATAAACATCCATTAAATAATTAAACAGTATTCAGTCTGTATATGACAATGACGTTAATAAAGTATTATTGGGCAATGTTGAGTAATTATTCTGAACATCGCCACAAGAGGGCGCTACTAGCACGTAAATGCCCTGATCACTGTGATAATAATCATCTCCAAAATAGGCATGGATCCAATAATAACACAGTGTGCAATACATAAACATCTCAAATTAAAATAGAACATAGAAAAACTATACTGAAACTATACTGAATACATCACATTGTAACATTGATCCAAAGCCATTACCATTGATTTTTGGATACAATTTACAAATCTACAGGACAAAGTTTACCCATCCCTGGCTAAAACCTTTGCTTGCGAGATGAAAAGTTTTGAGGTGATATGCGATAGTTTGGCCACACCCACTACACGCTCCTGCCAGTCGGACAGATAACAGTTCCAAACCCTAAAAGCTCCATATTTTTTAGGGTTTTTTTTAGGTAACCACACAAAGCTTCATAACACATTTCACAACATGCACAAGAGACACAAGCATAACAGATTGTGCTAATCCAGAGATCACATTTGCTTTTATTTTGGTCTTATGGGCAGTTACAGACATTCTGTATAGAGGATTATGTACGTCTGTATATGTGCACTACATTAAAGCTAATTTGTTTTGTTTTTTGGATGAAGGAAAAGGATACAAAGAGGAAACTATAAAGTCATATTGGCACTATGTACTCGACACCATATACATAGTTAACACATATGACCGACCAGCCGATGCCAGTGCAGAAGGCACCTATACTGGAACTGGAACATATATAGCTGGAGCCTTTGCAGAAGCAGGATTTGGACGAGCTCGTTTTCAATTCAGTGTATTTGAGGCAGAAGTCAAAGGCCCCAGTGTTTCAGCTAGGGCTGAAGCCAGTTTGGATGGAGTCAGAGCAATTGCTCGGGCCGAAATCGCCAGTGCATCAGCTAAAGCCGGTCCAGTTGGTGTGGAAGTGAGATATGGATTTGACACGGGTGCATCTATTGGTCCGACTTGGATAGAGTTCAAATTCCTGGGAAATGGATTCTCAGTTGGTTTAAAAAGCAGTATAACTTTTCTAGGTTCAGAAGTGTCATGTACCTGTACTTAAATATATAAACTCATGACCACAAATTAAGCAACAAGCTGAGATAATCAAAAATTCACATTTGCTTTTGCCCACATTTATTCATTTATCTATTCATTCAATCAATCATTTATCCGTGTAATCGTTTATTCATATATTCATTTTATTATTATTCATCATGTCATTTGTTTTATATTTTTAACTTTCTTATCCCGTGTGTCAAGAAAATGGTCAAGGCTCCTGTTTTTCTGTCATGCAGTCACAGTGTCTGTAAAGAGTGTCTTCAACAGTTTAGATAGATTTCAACCTCAGATACTTTGATCTCCTGAGATATGGACACCACAAACAGAGTAAAGTTGCGGGAAAGCTTCTTTCCCTCCTGTCCTAGCTTCCTTAACATTTGTTCCTTCTCCCCCACTTCCTTCCCTTTAAATATCCTTCTCTTCACTGTCTGGAGGACACTCAGAATTATGTATTTCCTGAGTCAGGTAATTTTTTTTTTACTCTTTATCTCTGAGCATTTTATGTTATTGTATTGATTTTCTTTGAATTGATTTTGTAATTGGCATTTACCTGACTAATAATAAATGGTTACATTTGGATTCATTCCGACTTCTGTGAAATGATTGATTCTAGTAGATTACGTTAAGTCCATAACACCATGAGCCCTATCTTGCACAGACACAGACTATAAGAGGCAATGAAATGAAGATGATCAGATGCTGCTTAAGATCAGACACACACTTACAGTTTTTCATCTATAGCAGAAATCTCAATAGATCTCAGTGATTTATTGTTATTTAACTTTCCCAAAGTATCAGTTTCTCTTGATGGAACACAAATGTCTGAATCACACATTTAATGATTGTAGTTAAAGCCGTTAAACACTGATGATAAAAATGAGTGTGAGTGTTTTGATTTCTTACAGGTTGAGTTGTTGCTGCCCATAACACGCTAGCATTCTGCTAATGAACGCTGATTGGTCAGTGAAGGACTGATTACGACCAGAGATACCGCTTGCTGGCATCGTGTCATCCGCAGCGGGACCAGAATGTTAAGGCGGACTTTTTCTCCCAAGTTTTTTTTTTTTCAACGCAGCAACTTTTTCCTCGAGAGAAAAGAAAGTGCAGAGCGCGAAAGCACCAAAGTGACTGAAGTATTGCCGTAAAGCAGTATCTCTGGTCGTACGATGTGTATGACGTCATTGACATTTTAAAAGACTTTTTAAAGCAAATAAGTGACTCTAAAAAAATCTCCTTTCGAATACAACATTTAAATTACTAGAAAAAAATTATATCCTGAGAAAAGTGGATTTTGAGGGGTATACTGTAGCTCCATACACCTCCATTCATTCTGCACTTGTCCTGTGAGCGCCCTCATATGGAACCAGAGTGGAACTGCAACCAGTTCAGAAGCCGGAAGTTTACTGAGAGTGGAAGTTCTCCCCTTATTAGACATTCTCTGACTATACTCTGAAACAGCGATTTCTGATTACCTTAATCTAGTCACACTCAGAGATAGGCTCTAAATGACTTCAGTGATTCAGGTCAAAAGTGATTGTTAAAACACAACCAGCACCATCAGATCACTTTTTCTCTTTGTTCATCTGGCTGTTACAACTGAATTACAGCAGCCAAACTAAATCTAAAGTAAAAAATGTAAGGATCATGAGCCCAACTAAAGATCAGACACTGATCACCATAATAGTGACATAATAGTGATTTGTGATTTTCTCCTTCAGTGATTCTGCTTGTTAATATCAGGCAGGGCTCGAGACTAACGGCGTCCTATCGTCCTGGAGAAAATGGGTTTAGGACGAACAGAAATATTCTCCATGACGCCTACAGGACGAAAGACATTTTATATGTGTGTTCATTTATTACTAGCCTTACTTAGAAAATGGCCAAATTAACCGACCAAGCGCTGACTACAACGGAACGCGTCTTCTCATGCTGTTACTATAGTAACTAAAACTGGCCAACTACTCACCCGGAGACTTGTTTCGTGGTACATCTATCACATGACTTATTTTCACAGACGAAAACGAAACGATAACTAAATAAATTCAAAGTTTTTATATTTTTGTCATTCAAAAACTATGACGAAAATCTATTGACATCAACGAATAAAAACTAGACAAAAATGTTAGATAGTGACGATTTGGGAAGTGATCCAGTCAGAACCGATATCCTGCATTTGCGGCAGATGCGCACATTTGTACTGTAACGTGCTGATCTACCCAGCGGCACACGGGTTCACATGCGCTGCATGTCTCATAAAATGTAAAAAAAGTAAACGTCTGGGCAGCCCGTTCTCATCCCAAGGCGTCATATATTGACCTTTTTGACATTTCGTCTACATCGAACGCACATGGCACCCTTTAGCGTCAATATGAGACGCAGATAGAAATGGGCCAGAAGGCGCCTCCTAGCGGTCTAACCCTAACCCTACACTACACCTAAACCTACCCATAACCGAACAAAGCTCTGTGCGTCTCATATTGACGCTAAAGGGTGCCATGTGCGTTCGATGTAGATGAAATGTCAAAAGCGTCAGTATTATGACACCCAAGGATGAGAATGCGTTGGTCTGGGAGAATGAGTAGAGCAGACATAGATCTGAATAAGAGTGACGACGCAAAAAAAGAGCTGAGCTTTTCTGTGCGCACACACTCGGCCCGAAGCGTGCAGCCATGCACATAGACACCTATACAGCGCGCGAGTACTGAATTGAGCTCTCTTTCGTGTCTGAATGGACAAATACACAACATTATGTCAAAATGTCCGTTTTGGAGAGTATTCACAAACTATGTTGGTTGTGTCTTAAACAGTTTTGAGTGTATCGGATGTGCATCAGTGCAATTGGATCCGCATGTCATTGGACATGATCCGATGTCTTAAAGTGACAGTGGGTAATAAACCTAATGCGGTCTGTGTCCTTAATATTGATCCAGCAACAAAAGAAAAAGAGAAAAGCATTCACTGCTCGTTAATAGCTTTAATAAGGATTCATTATATTTAATTCATACAAATAAATATGTCTGCTGCTTGAAAGAATAAAGAATGATGATATTTTTGATATATGTAGTCACCAGTATTTATTTGTTATTGTTTAATCCAACCAACTCAACCAACTCAAAAACGTTTTGAGCTGTATGTATTTTTCTCTTATTTTTCATATATGTAAAAAAAAAAAGAAAAAAAAAAAAGATTTGTTCTGCATGAATACAAAAAAGCATTTAACTCCTGTTATTTTTTATTAAATCTGTTTTTTTACCTGTTTACAGATAACTACTTTGAATGGAGCTAAATAAATATAATAATATATATCATAAACATTTTAATGGTGTTTTTATTGTGTGACTAACAACTAACAACTATAGATGATAAATGATAATAAATACAGAAACAACATGGGTTAATGAGCTGATGAGTTGAATCAGGTGTGTTTGATTAGGGAGACAAAGAAAATGCTTTGGGAACCACTGGCCTATAGAATATGAATGCAACGTGCAAAATTTCACGTTAAGGGCATTTTACCCCCTTAGAGCCTAGAAAACACTTAATGTGAAATTTCGCAGTAGATTAATTGTTGATTAATAGTTGAGTAATTGTCCGAGACTCTGACCAGTTATGGCCCATGTGTGGCCCTTGTCTTTAATCCAGATCTGGGCCACTACAGGGCCATTATTCTTTGGGGCATGTGGGCTGAGGAAAAAGGGGCTGTGAGGACCGGACCTGCATGGGCCACAAGACCATTGCTATGTGGGTATAGTTTATCTGTGATCTGTATAAACCAGGTCCCACGGTTCGGTAATCTGACACATAATCGAGCTTTGATTCACGACTCCTTCAGCTTGAATGGACACACACACAAAATTATCTCAAAATACCCGTCTCAACAAGAATTCTTGTATACAGTCGGTTATAAAGTCTTAAGTGAACCTTAACAGTTGAGATAACTTGAGAAAGAAATCAGATGTGTTTCATCATATTATATCACATCATATCATATTAGAAGTGCATTCGGACAATGGTTCTGTGCATTTAGTGACAGCAGCCTTAAAATAACTGCTATGTCATTAATTTGATCAAACAACAAAACAACTTTAACAATGATTAATCGATATTTAATTTATACAGTGAACACTATGCAGTGTAATTACAATTATTTTATTATTCTGTACCTGAATACTACTGGTAGACCTAACTTTTAATTATTATATAGTATTTATCTGTTTTAATTTGAGTATTCTTATTTTTACTGGCTGTTCATTTGTCTTTAATAATGTTTGAACTTTATTAGTTAGGAGTTTTTGCTGTGGTATCAAAGAACTTAAAGTGTCCTTTATTAAAGTTACATTTGTCTCAAAACTCCCTAATTTTATTTGTATTTATTGTATTTATTTATTTTTTTTTATTTTTTTTAGCTGATACGAAAAATGATCTGATCCGTGACTTGAAAACCGTAATATGATCTGAACCGTGAGTTTTGAGATATGTTGCACCACTAATTTAGACTGATTAAATCAGAGTTAAGTTATTTTTAGAAAAAGGTTATACATACATATATCTTTAGTAAAAAACGTTTAATAATAATGTCTGCATTGTATTTTTAGAGGCTTAAAAGAGCAGATAAAAGTTCTCAGCTGGCATATGAGTAAAAATATATCTGTTACTTTAAGTAAGAATGAATTGAGGTCACATGACAAGTAAGGAAGTGAAAGTGTTTTTTTTTTTTTTTTTAACAATGGCCATTGTGCTCTTGGAGTAATGTTTGCAGGACAGCAGCAACAGCCCCCAGATTTTCTCTTTCTGCACACTTTCTCTTTCTGGTTTGTCATGTGCTTACAAAGAAATCCTGTGTCATGTGACTTCATTGTATCCATATAAATACCAGCAGAGAGCTTTCGCTTCCTATTTGGACCTCTGGGGTGGACAGAAGACACACACCGAAATCAGTACTCAGGTTTGTCTTTATTCCCTTAATATGATTAATTTCATCACTTTAATATATAACTGTTATACATTACAATTTTACTAACTCTAATTAATTTCATTTTTAATTGTTTGATTATATTATTAATTTTATGTTTGACTAAGTCACAACGCACACTTGGTGCAAAACACATTGACAGGCTTCAAACAGACTTGACATTCATAGCAGAAGCATCCAGTGGGACTGATGTTAGTCAGTGTGAGGAGTGAACATAAGCCTCCATGAGCGTGCATATCCATGCATGAACAATTTTCGGGTTTGCGTATGAAGGAGAGTCACTTGTAGTAATCCCATCTGCAGATATTGCCTCATTTGGCTAAATGGGCCCTATTTTAAGGATCTAAGCGCATGATCTAAAGTGCGCGGTGCAAGTGCACTTAGGGCGTGTCCGAATCCACTTTGAAAAATGGTCGGCGCACCCAATGCATGGTGTAAAAGAGTTGTTCCTATTCTCTTAATAAGTAAAGGGTGTGTTTTGGGCTTTACATGCAATAAATGTATGTATTGCAGATTGCTATTTACATGACCGAATTTAATAAGTGGAAAGACTGAATGCTTCTCCAGAGAGCAAACGGATCTGCTCGAGCCCGAGGTAAAGAGCAAGCAGACCATCTACACAGTAAATTCCACAGTGTTAAATCAACACTGCTCAGAGCAAATATGGTCCCACTCTACAGAGTGTTAAAGTAACACTAAAGCAGTGTTAAAGTTAATGAGATAATTAAGTGATTAATTTAGTGATGATTGATCATTATTGAAGACACCTGCAGTTAACAAGCAGAATCACTGAAGGAGAAAATCATAAATTGTAAGTTACCATTATGGTGATGGGTGTTTGCTTTAGTTGGGCTCTAGACCCTTATATGTTTACTTTAAATTTTACTGTTGTTTGTCTGCTGTTATTGATTTATGACAGTTAAATGAACAAAGTAAAGTGTGATCTTATAGTGTTGGTTATGTTATGACATAATCATGCTGCGATCTGAAAAATGAAACTTTTTGAGATAGTTTGGTTTAACTTGTTACCAGCAGCTTTGTGATTTTAATAGCATATGATTATCAGTACTAAAATATTTCATAAACATTGTTCTGATCAAAAGACTTTCAAATTAATTCATTTAGAAACACAGACATGAATAATCAGCCTGTGAATCTCAACAATGGTGACAATAATAAAACATGTTGCAGTGGCTGCCACCAATCACAACTCATTAATGGCTCCCATCATGCATTGCGGTATGAATAAATTATGATTTGAATTGTCTATGTAATTTACTTTTCCTAATTGAATATTCTGCCCGTCACCATTGTTGAGATGCATAGACTGACTCACCATTGTTGAGATGCATAGACTGAATCTTGACGTCGGTGTGTGCCTAAAAGAAAGATTTTTTTGTTTTTAAACAACTTTTAAGAAATCCTTTATATTATATAAAAAATTCTGGATATTTATGCAGAATCACAGTTATTCTGCAACCAACAGCATAAATCAAAGTCAGAAATAAGGATCATAATGAGGTCAGTGATCAAGTTCAAATGATGAATGTCATAATATAACCAATACCATCAGATCACTTTTTTTCCTTTGTTCATCTGGCAGTTATAAGATACAACAGCCAAACAAAATTTAAAGTAAACATATAATGGTCTAGAGCCCCACTAAAGCAAACACCCATCACCATAATGGTAACTTACAATTTATGATTTTCTCCTTCAGTGATTCTGCTTGTTAACATCAGGTGTCTTCAATAATGCTCAATCATCACTCAATTAATCACTTAATTATCTCATTAACTTTAACACCGCTTTAGTGTTACTTTAACACTCTGTAGAGTGGGACCATATTTGCTCTGAGCAGTGTTGATTTAACACTGTGGAATTTACTGTGTACAGGACAAAGTGTATGCGCGTTGAGGACGTGCCTATAGGCGCACATTACTAACGCGCTCATTACTAAAAAATACTGTGCCATTGACTTTAGAGCAGGTTTCAGTTGGTCAATGGCTTAGTCTATTTCAGTTTTCTCAAAATGGCAACACTCCAGCAATACGCCTGAACACACCTCGTTCTCAGACCAGCAGCCCATGGGCAAACTGATGGGCACTGATGCATTTGCTATTTAAACAACGCGGCGCAGGATGTGAAAATTAAAACCGCGACCTGCATTACACTTATTATAAGTGTGAGGGCAGATCGGCAGATGAGTTGACTGACCGTGTATCCGCAAACTCGTTAGGAGAGTCGGAAGAAAACCGTGCTTGTCCAGAGAGTAGTTAAGAACTTAAATCTTCACATATATAATATACTAAAGCAAACTGTTCATTTGAGTTGCGCATTCTGGCGGGTGTAATGTTCCTGAATTTTTTTCCCCAAATTTGCATTAACATGATTCACAGTTACAAATACACAAACAAAGCATGCTTGCACATTTTCTGAATGTTTCTACAGATCTGCACTTGCAGATCATCATATGTGAATGGCTTGGGTTGGTGAGCGTGTATTTTGAGACTGTCCTGTCGAACTCTTTAATCAAATCACATTTGAGCTTAGCAGTCGACCAACATATTGAGCGTATGAGGAGCACGGGTGTGTCTCTGCAGTGGCATTACGTCGTCAGCTTGCGAACAAAGTTTAAGGGGATAGACCAATGTAAGCCTAAAGGATACAGATGGTTTTGTCAATTTTCACAAGCACACAATGTTTAAGGGTGACATTGTGTTTGTACTCGGCATTTGTGCAACAGGATTCAGTGTTAAATTAATATACTAATTGTTTTTCCTGCATTTTCAGTAATAAACACCTTTGGCCTGACAACTGGATGGCAGTCACAAATATCTTTATTCATGTTGTTTCTTTCTTTTTATATACATTATCTTTCCTTATGTACTAATTTCTTTAAATATTCAATGTTATTTTACTCATTACTTTTCATTTTATTTTATTGTTACTTTTTGTTGACTTATTTATGTAGGCATATGCATAATGAGTGCTGTATTGTAATCTCAACTTCACAGTTGTGACTCATTCATTTTCCTTTTTGTTGTTGTAGAATTTATGCTGGTCAGATAAAAACAGAAATTCAAGATAATTTAATAAAATCTATTCAATTATATATTTATTTTCCATTATTTAATCTGCTTTCTGTTCTTTGTCTGTCTGCATGTCCTTTGTAGAAAAGTTAACATGACAAGGTGTCGACTGATTTGATCAGACCAAAATCTGATATGTCAGGTCTAGTGAAGACTGGATCTAACACATTTCATTTCTTAATTTTTCACCTGTTGTATAACACTGATAAAACATTTAGCATTTGACATTAAACTTTATATTGTTTAAAAGAAAGCACAAGACTCTGACTGGGACAGCTAGTGATGTAGTCAAGACCACCTTAAAGGCATCAAGTCAAGACCAAGACCAGTGTTTCCAGACCAATATTTGAGGGGTTGAGGCCAAGGCCAGACCAGCACTCCTCAAGTTCATCTGAGAGATCCACATTTACAAATCCAAAACTACAAATTAAAGAATTTGTGAAGTAAATAAATGTTAATGTAATTTAAATATTAAATTTTTCTATACAGAAATATGATGGTAAAATAAATAAAATTATACATTTTAATATGATACTAAAACCGCCAAGAGGTAGCAGCAAATCATTCAATGAATGAGTCAAAAATAATTTATTCAACCGATTATTTTCAAGCGGTTTATTCATTCAGCACACTGTTAAACCTTACCAGGCTTCTTTTTTTTTTTTTTTTTAACAGTAAAATCCTTCTTCTCCGGGACTGAAACACAGGCTCTACTCTTCAGAACAAAAAACTCAACAGAAACCTTTTAAATCCCAACAGAACATTAAACACTAACAGATCTATTCTATGTGCAAAGTCTGCAAAACACTAAATAATATTTCATATCAACATTTACTCAGTTCACATACATTATTTTTTCTACTAAGTGTAAGTACATGTAATATCTGAGTGAAATTAACTAAATTTAGACTTAGGTTTTCACAGTACATAACTATTTTTGTATTGTTTTTGACGGTAAACCACTGCAGTGTTGCCAATATATTACTGTTTTTCTAATGTAGTTTATTTCTGTTCAAATACATTCCATGGGTGTGTCGTTTTATATTGCACCTTAAAAGAGAACTCTGGTAAATTTTAACATTGATCTCATTTTTTTGTACATTTGGAGTGCTGTCAATACAGAGAACAACGACAAAAATCGGTGTTGCCTACACTCTATTTTTAAAATTTGCACCCTGTTGACTTCAATGGAGCAATATTAAACCTGCTTTTAGCCTCTTAACATCCTTGATGTGTCATTACAAGTGCACAGAAAGTTGTGCAAGATGTGTATAAAAATGATGTTATTTAAGCCAGCGCAAATACCTGTGTTTACATCCTGTTTTCGGTTGAAGTCCAAAGTAATCGATTGTCGAGTTCATGCGCATAGGTTTAGTTACCTATGATCACGCGCCTGAACTCGGCAATCGACTACTTTGGACTTCAACCGAAAACATGATGTAAACAAAGGTATTTGCGCTGGCTTAAATAACATCATTTTTATACATATCTTGCACAACTACTGCAGTCAGATTCACTCGTGTTCACTCTGAAGGAATCACTCACATTTTCTGTGCACTTGTAATGACACATCAAGGATGTTAAGAGGCTAAAAGCAGGTTTAAATATTGCCCCACTGAAGTCAACAGGGTGCAAATTTTAAAAATAGAATAACTCGGTGTAGGCAACACCGATTTTTGTCGTTGTTCTCTGTATTGACAGCACTCCAAATGTACAAAAAAATGAGCTCAATGTTAAAATTGACCAGAGTTCTCCTTTAAACCCTTTCAACTTCACATGAGTATCATGTAGTGTCCACATTATAAAGAGTAAAAGTAACATTGAGCATTGAGATAATCAAGTGAATATGTAAGTCGGGGGTCCTCAACTCTGGACCACGAGATACACTCCTGCAGAGTTTAGCTCCAACCCTAATCATACACACCTCAACAAGCTAATCAAGGTATTCGTGATTACTACAAAGTTACAGGTGTTGTGGCAAAAACAATAATTAACAAAACAGCATCACAGCATAAGAGACATCAGGATTCAAACTGTCCTTAAAATATATTTATTCTTGCAAGAATAGTTCCCAGTCCATCCATAGTCCAGCTGCAGGCGGAGTGAGACATTTCAGAGGTGTTTGGCTGGCAGTTTTCTCCTCAAAGCTATCTCTTACAGCCCCCCCAAACAAAAGAAACAGAGGAACCCCTGTGGCTCCCCTAACCCCTCCCAGCCCGGGAATCTTCCCACCTCTGAAGTCTCACACACACCCTTCCAGCTGTATCAACATCATAAAAAGAAACTCAAAAAACAGCCAAATGAATGCATGGCATTCATTTGTTAAATCATTGAAAATAAAATACAAAGAAAAGATAAATTTTTCCATAACACAGGTACACAGCAAAATCCGTGTTAAATCAACACTGCTTGGAAAACATATAGTCCCAATCTACAGAGTGTTAAAAGTGTTAATGAGATAATTAAGTGATTAATTAAGAGATGATTCAGCATTAGTGATGAACACCTGCTGTTAACAAGCAGAATCACTGAAGGAAAGAGAAACACAAGAACTACAACTGCCTTCAACCACAGCATTAGATGAAATCAACTGAAGATAAAGGAAGACATTAAATCTCTCAAGGTCTCAGCAGAGGAATCAAATTTGATTATGGTTGGAGATGAACTGTGTAGGACAGTCGATCGACAGTTAAACTCTTCAGGAAAGTGGATCTCACGGCCCAGAGTTGAGGACTGCTGAAGTGATTGTTGAGCATTAGTGATGAACACCTGCTGTTAACAAGCAGAATCACTGAAGGATAGAGGAACAATAAGAACAGAATAAAAGAGACAACAACTTCAACTGACCTCTATCCAGTACACATGATTACACTTATCACTAACCAGATTTACTTTATTTCTGTTATACGTCCACTGAAGTTCTTGTTGAGAATTAACAGAGGTTTGGATCTTGATGTTTTATTGAAAATATTTGGTTTGAATGTCAGTGTTTCTTTTAGTTTGTCTGTTGACATTAAAACCTAAAAATAATTTTGTTTTCAAGCTGCTTTCACATTCAAAAAATATGATGATGATCAATGAGTGCTGATTGTTATTCAATAATGATGACTGATCTTATCCTTGTTTTCAATCCTTTATCTAAAGTGTTATATAATTAAAATGCAACTCTCCATTACCACCACTTAGAAACAACAGCAAGATTCCAGCAACAATCATTATGACGGATGTTTTAAACACAAGAAAAAATACTGTTACAACATCAGTTAGACGCAGACATCGAAACTCGGCACATGAATCTAAAAAATGGCGACAATAAAAAGACCATCCAGCTGCATCATTTATTCAGTTTTGTACTATGCTGCCATCCAGCATGCATTACACAAAACTTTTGATTGTCACCATTGTTAAGATTCACATGCTGATAGTTGATCTCTGTGTGTGTCTGATTGATGATGGGACTCAAAATGTCTTATACTCTCTATGATTTTAATATTATCTAAAATAACTGATTACTGAAAGATTGCTGGATGAATGAATCTTATCTGAGCTACATGATGTATGAACCCACTACTGTTGCAGTTGAATATTCAGCAGTACTGCAGAAATCAGTTTTCAACTAACATGAACAGATAAACAATGGTGACACACACAGACATCAACAATCAGCGTATGAATCTCAACAATGGTGACAATCAGAAGTGCCATGCTGCAATGCATGCTGGGTACCAGCATAGTACAAAACTCCCAGCATGCATCACTGCGTGAATAAATAGTGATGTTATTGCCCTGTTATTTAGTTTAATTATAAACACAAAAATATATAATAAGAGTTGAGAGCCCAACTAATGGCTGTTGGATGTTTTTTTGTCAAACACATTTGCAGCAGCAAAGAAACGCTATAGTGAAATGAGATCATGTGATGCCTGCTTTTGGTCCACCCACTGCATTCCACGCTGCAAGTGGACCAGATAATAAACTTGTGTGGGTCGGTGAAGTCAATTTCTGTGAACTTAGTCTAACAACACAATGAATTAGGACAACTTTAACTTGAACAGAAATGAAAAGGCTGAAATAACATTTAACCATTCACAAAACATATTAACTTTTTATTTTATGCGCATGCGCCAAAAAATACTACGTCATGAGTTTGAAAAATGCGCTGTCCTTCATGTTTCTGATAAATACAGGCTTCATAGAAAGTGTCACCGAATTTACTTTTTTCTCCAGTGAAATATTTACAGATCCAAATAAAGATGTTGTCCTGGCTAACCTCCTGCCTGAAGACACAGGTGACTAACCTGAATCAACCCAGTCTAAATGGTTCAGGACAACCAACTGAAAATCATGCAGATGATGAACCCAAGGTAAATATGTGTCGTCTACAGCATTACACTGCAAATAAAAAGCAGAGAGAATCAGGGCTGGACTGGTAATCTGGCATACCGGGCAAATGCCCGGTGGGCCGACGTGCTTTTGGGCCGATACATCTCATACTTTTTTTTTTTTTCGTTTTGTTTTGTTTAATTGACGGCGCTGGGTTAGTGCCGGTGTAATGCATTGGTCAAAAAAAAAGGTAAGCGTTAGGTTTTTTTTTTTCACTGACAGACCGGCCCTGAAACGCGTAGATCAGCGGCCCATTGGTTGTTTTCTTGATTGACACTGGGCTGGCCCAATCACATCTTTAAACACCTCCCCCTCTGGGCTTTGAGTGAGTGTCAAGTGTGTCAAAATAGTCTGAGAGATGGAGAAGAAACGCAAGGAATGTGCAGAGAAATAGCGTGAAAAATAGATACAGGCCCTTCAAGCAGACGCTGTAAAATGTGTCAAGATATATATATATGTTTTCTGCAGCAGCAGGACCTTCATCAGCTCCTGTGGCTGATGAGGAGGATCAGGAGAGAGATGAGTGTAACGTAGAGTCCGCGGTAGGCAGAACTACTTTCAAAAAACTTTGGCTATAATTGTATGAACCCATAACCCGGTTACAGATTATTTCCACATCTGCATAGTTGACGATTACAGCAATTTACTAGAAGTTTAATGAGACGCGTTTGTATCCATGTTTTCCGTAAAAATAAAAGCTTGATGCAGTTTCCGTCAAAATAAAAGATCATGTGCTTATCTCTTTCAAGTTTAGAAATTAGTACAAAACTAATTATGAAAGTTTTCTTTATTTTTATTTCGGTGCATTATTTTTTACAATATATGGCTATTAGGCTACTATCATGAGATTAATATTATAACTATTATTGTGTAGCCTAGTAGTGTAATATAGACAGACACAGTTACTAAAAGAGGTTTGATTTTTTTTCTTTGTTATACTTGCACACTGAATATGGGTTGGAGCTTTTAATTTTGAACCCTCAAACTGCACCAGATTGATGAATTTAACATTAAAATGCACAAAATTTTCTTAGGGGGACCATGCCCCCAAACCCCCCTTGAAGGACTGAGGTCCACTCACCACAATTTTACCAAAATTCCGGTGAGAAACACTGGTATTGCTATGCCAATGCAGCTTATAGTTTGTTTTTTGGATTCACCACTGTGTGGAGTATAGTTCGACTGTATTAATAAATTACAATTTTGTACTTATTTTATCTGTTAACTCTCACTCGTTTATACTCACTCATTACATGGTATTAGTGGTTATAATGAATAGGAGTTTAACAAAAACATATTCAAAGGCGTGCAAAGATGGGTGGTGTTTATGATCATATGTAGTGGGCCAGTCTGGGCCAAAATGCCAGGGCCGATTATCTGTCCCAGTCCAGCCCTGGAGAGAATTGATAACAGCGGCAACAAGCAACCGTTTTGCAACTTCTGAAAATTCCTGGAGGGATTCTGGCCTTCACAGGGAATAGTGGACACTTCAGGACTGTGTTGTTGTCGCGTCCAGACGCAGGTCCTTCATTAGATCTGCATATGGCTTGTATCTTTTTGAACGTTTAATAAATATTATTACACAAAAAAATTATTGCACATTTTATACGGATTACATAAGAGAGTAGTCTGTTTCTATTCGTTTTGACATTTCAAGCTTTCTAGGCATCCAGGCGCATGTCCACCGTCTGATCTGGATACGGCCTGGATCCGGCGGACTCTGGTAAACCTTGGGATAAACAGAGAGACTAATATTAGCATAGATGCCATTCTTCTTATGATGTAACGAGTACATCAGGATTTATGGGAAATGTTCCTGTTTCCAGCTGACCAAATCTATGCAGCCTAACATTGAATTACAGAAGTTGATAATGTGTTGTGTATGCTATGTCAAAGAGATGTGTTTTTAGTCTAGCATGGAACTGACAAAGTGTGTCTGCTTCCCGGACAATGCTAGGAAAGTTCCAAAGTTTAGGTATAGGAGAAGGATCTACCGCCAGCAGTCGATTTTGAAATTCTAGGTATTATCAACTGGCTGGAATTTTGAGATTGCAATAGACGTTAATGACTATAATGCGTTAAGAGCTCGCTCAAGTACTGGGGAGCTAAACTGTGAAACTGCTATATTAGGGCTAAGAGAAATACACATACTTTATTTTACAAATGTGAAGGAGGATAAAATACTGTAAAAAGTTATAGTTATGATTCAATTGATTGCAGCCCCTAGTTGAAGTTCTCTATCTTTTGTATGTGGGACTTTTATGTTTGGTGCCGCAACATCCTCTGTTTGGCAAAATTGACTTTTATTTTGACAGGAGAGTACTTTGGAAGAGAAAGGCCTTCTGTAGTAGAAAAGGCAAGCCAGGTTAGAGCACAGGAACATGCATGTGAGGTGATCCTGTTTAAACCAAAGAGATCTGTGTTTTTTTAGCCTTCTAAAGGGCAATACTTCTCACGCATTGACTATTTGATCAAGGACCCTCGGATAAGTGTCCATTTTTTCTGATTTCACTATTGAGTTATCAATGTACTTAGTTGGTTAACCTGCTTATGCCTATCTTTGTCTGCTTTCAAGCATTAATACATTCATGCCTTGAGAGTTCCCTGAACTTTTAAGTGACTACTGGTTTACTAAAGTTGCAAGCCAAGTTTGTTACAAAACCATTTAGTGTTCTGTAAGTAATCAGGAAAATTTTAAAATGTACACAGTGTTTAAGAGCACAGCAAAAACTCCAGTGTTAAATTAACACTCCTGAGAGTGTATAGGAGTCCACACTCAAGAGTGTAAAGTGTTAAAATATGAGTGTTAAATTAACACTCAAGAGTGTTAAAGTTAATGAGATAATTAAGTGATTAATCTAGTGATGATTGAGCATTATTGAAGACACCTGATGTTAACAAGCAGAATCGCTGAAGGAGAAAATCACAAATTGTAAGTTACCATTAAGGTGATCATGTTTGCTTTAGTTGGGCTCTTGACCCTTTTACGTTTTGCTTGTCTGCTGTTATTGATTTATAACAGTCAGATGAACAAAGAGACAATGTGATCTGATGGTGTTGGTTATGTTTTGACATAATCATGTTGTGATCCGAAAAACGAAACTTATTGAGATGGCTTAGCTTGTTAGTTACAGCAGCTCTGTGATTCTACAGTATATGATGTTCAGTATTTATCATACAATCCAAAAAATTTTCATAAACATTGTTCTGATCAAAAGACATTCAAATTAATTTATTTAGAAACACAGACATCAATAATCAGCCTGTGAATCTCAACAATGGTGACAATAATAAAGCATGTTGCAGTGGCTGCCACCAATCACAACTCATTAATGGCTCCCATCATGCATTGCGGTATGAATAAATTATGATCTGAATTGTCTATGTAATTTACTTTTCCTAATTGAATATTCTGCTTGTCACCATTGTTGAGATGCATAGACTGAATCTAGACGTCTGTGTGTGCCTAAAAAAAGATAAAAAAAAAAACAAAACAATTTTTAAGAAATCCTTTGTATTATATCTAAAATTCTGGAAATTTTGAAGAATCACAGTTACGCTGTAACCAACAACATAAAGCTAAGTCAGAAATAAGGATCTTAATGAGTTCAGTGATCAATTTCAAATGATGATTGTCACAATATAACCAACACCATCAGATCACTTTTTTTTCTTTGTTCATCTGACTGTTATAAATCAATAACAGCAGACAAGCAAAATTTAAAGCAAACATATAAGGGTCAAGAGCCCAACTAAAGCAAACACAGATCACCATACTGTTACCTTACAATTTGAGATTTTCTCCTTCAGTGATTCTGCTTGTTATCATCAGGTGTCTTCAATAATGATCAATCATCACTAAATTAATCACTTAATTATCTCATTAACTTTAACACTCTTGAGTGTTAATTTAACACTCATATTTTAACACTTTACACTTTTGAGTGTGGACTCATATACACTCCCAGGAGTGTTAATTTAACACTGGAGTTTTTGCTGTGTGTGTCTAAAGTGCTGGAAAAGAGAGAGTTAAAAGTTTCTGTTCCAATATCAAGTTCCTCTAAGCTATCTGGGATGCTGAGATGATGAAACTGATCAGGAAGATCATTAATAAAGCAATCTTTAGTGACAGAAGTGATATGTCTAACATATTTGTAACACTGAGTTGGCTTTGCAGCCTTGGCTAAATTAAGAATACACAAGACTAGATAATGATCTGAGATGTCATCGCTCTGCTGCAGAATTTCAACAACGAGTAGGTCCTGACACTTGTTGTCTAACTCCAATCGAGTTTAGAATGTCTTTAAATGATAATCCCAATGCATCTTTTTCATTATCAACATGTATATTAAAATCACCAACAATTATGACTTTATCTGCAGCCAGTGTTCTAAATGAACTTTTTTGATCACCAGCCAATGTGGCTGGTAACTTTCTAAAGTTACCAGCCAATCAGAATATCCACTAGCCAATTTTTTTCGGGTGAAAATAAGAGAAATTATGAGTGCCACTGAATGCATTTGATTATTTTATTAGAATTGCTGGCATGAAAAACACAAAGTACAATACAACAAAATATACACAGAAAGTGCAAACATTTAATTTCAAGTTTGGGATCTATCTATCTATCATTTGAATCACATGTCTTCAAAGCTCTTCTTCTTCTTCTTCAGAGGTACCATCAGAATCTGAGCCACCCTCTGTTCCTTTAGTTCCATGTTTGCGCACAAAGTCAGGCCTGTGTGAGCGCAAACTGTCAGCATGCCAGATGTCAATGGCTTTGGTTGGGTCAAAGTCTTTGATGTCAGGTGAGCACAACTGGGTTTTAAGGAGGTCAGAGAGGGTCTCACCTTTTAGGCGTGAGCGCCAGTCACTCTTTACCTGCACTGTCAGAAATAGGGGTACAGCAGGAGTCCATTTCTGTCCCCCAAGATACATATATGTACCTTTTTGAGGGTCAAAAAGGTACATATATGTCCCCAAGCATTAAAAGGTACAAATATATACCGTTTATTTTAAAGGTTACGGTACAATATCAAAAGACAGCCTCTGCTAAGTAATTTTTTTTTTTTTTTTAAGGTTTTAATGATACCTTAATCATTTAAGGTATATTTTAACTTATCACTATATTTGAGTAGCCTTGAAATAAAGGAAATAAAAATTTTGTAAGTCAATTTACTGATATTAAATACTGATAAATATTAAACACAGCCTAAACTCCAGTGTTAAATGAACTCTCCTGGGAGTTTATTTGGCTCCAGACACAAGAGTGTTAAAGTGTTAAAATATGAATGTTAAATTAACAATCAAGATTGTTAAAGTTAATGATCTAATTAAGTGATTAATTGAGTGATGATTGACCATTATTGAAGACACCTGATGATAACAAGCAGAATCACTGAAGGAGAAAATATCATTTTTTAAGACACAGTTATGGTGATCAGTGTTTGCTTTAGTTGGGCTCTAGACCCTTAAACTGTTAACATTAGATTTTGCTTGGTTGTTGTATCTGAGTTATAACTCTCAAATGAACAAAGAGAAAAGTTGATCAGGTGGTGTTGGTTATGTTTTGACATAATCAGAAATTGCCTGAATCACTGAACTCATTTAAAGTCTAATCTCTGACTTAAATGTTTATTGTTGATCACAGCATCACTGTGATACTATAGCAAAAGATCCAGAAGTTTTGACATAATCTAAAGGATTTCTTAAAAGTTGTTCTGATAAAACAAATCTTTCTTTTAGGCACACACAGACATCAAGATTCAGTCTATGAATCTCAACAATGGTGACAAAAAGAATATTCAATTAGGGAAAGGAAATAACATAGACAATTCAGATCATAATTTATTCATACCGCAATGCATGATGGGAGCCATGAATGAGTTTTGATTGGTGGTAGCCACTGCAACATGCTTTATTATTGTCACCATTGGTGAGATTCATAGGCTGATTATTGATGTCAGTGTGTCTACATAAAGGACTTTTCAAAGTCTTTTGATTAGAACAACTTTTACGAATATTTTGATTATATTGAAAATGCTGAAAATATTTTGATGTAGACTCAGTGATTCCGTAATAAACAATATACATTTAAGTCTAAGATTAGACTTTAAATGAGTTCAGTGATTCAGGTCAAATTATGATTGTCAAAACATAACCAGCACCACCTGATCAACTTTTCTCTTTATTCATCTGGCAGTTATAACTCAGATACAACAGCCGAACAAAATCTAAAGTTAATAATTTAAGGGTCAAGAGCCCAACTAAAGCAAACACTGATCTACATAACGGTGTCTTAAAAAATATATATTTTCTCCTTCAGTGATTCTGCTTGTTAACATCAGGTGTCTTCAATAATGGTCAATCATCACTCAATGAATCACTTAATTATATCATTAACTTTAACACTCTTGAGTCTGGAGTCATATAGGAGAGTTCAATTAATACTGGAGTGTTTGCTGTTGGACCTCAAGGTATATATATGTAACTTTTTGAGGATCAAAAAGCATTAAAGGTTACATATATGTACCGTTTCTTTTAAAGGTTAAGGTACAATATTGTACCCTTGAGGGTACAGCCCCAGTGACAAGCCATTGTACCCCTTAAGGTACAATTATGTACTTTATTTTCTGAGAGTGTGCTTCATAGCACTGAACCCTCTTTCACAGTCAGCTGTAGTTGCAGGGATGGTAAGGAGAGCATCAAAAAGATCAAGGACATCAGGACACCGATGGCGCAGCATTCTGTTCACAGTAGGCCAGGTCTTCTCAAAGGTTCCTGTAGCAGGGTGAGACAGACAATATGCATTATGCATTTGCAAACAATTATACATTTTCAAATGCAACTTTAGTTATTAAAAGATGGCATTCAAATTTGGATTGTGCCTTTAACAAAATGTTAATTACTCTGATTCCTGATAAACAAAATAAAACTGTCTTACAATAGACATTTCTATAGAGCTTGGGAACTTTTCAAGCACTTGTTTAAAAATGCTACTGATAAGGTACATCAGTATGAATTCTTTTCCTCAAACATCATTCTCCAAGTACCTTGGCTGAATCCTGCTGTGTACAGTTCAGACTTGAGAATTGTACATTGATCAGGGATCAATTCCACATCCACTCCAGCAGACAGTAAAAGAGGTCGGAAGTGACTGATGAGTTTGTTTACCTCTTCATCACCAAAATCTGAGAACAATGGGGAAAACATTAATATAAAGTTAAGCAGTTGTCTTAAAACATAAAATGTGTAAAGATTTGTTCATTACATTTGAATTGCTAACCTGAACTCGTGTCTGCCTCTGGCCAGCACTGGAAACTGGTCAGCTGCATAGCCTGCAGGACACCACTGTTCACATCACTAAATCTAGCAGTGATGCACCGGCACAGAGAATCGATGAGCTCATTCTTTGCCTTGTCATGCTGGTCGGCATCAGTAGGCTTCAGGAGGACTCCCTCATAGGTGTCTGTGTCCAGCACTGCTCTCAGCTTAGGCCCAGGTCTACAGTTGTGCAGAGATAGATGGATGAGCATCTTTTTAATTATTTTTTATTTATAAATAACAACCTAAAATCAAATCATAAATTGTAGGATATATAATACATACCTTGACTTGTACTTTTCTATGACAGCCTGAGTGGAGGAAAGGCAGCTCTGAGCTTCAGCCAGGGTTGACACTGACCTCTGCAGTGACTTGGAGAGGTTGCTCAGTTGATATATGGTGTCATGGAGAAGGCAGCAAAACCTGAGCACTCCACCATCTTTGCCTATGTTGAGGAACCCTTTGGCTTTGGCCCTCAGAACAGCATTGATGTTCGTGGCCTCCTGGGACTACAAACAAAACAACTGCATTATATCAGACATCATTTAATACTGATGAAGAGAAAAAGAAAGCAAACATTAAATAATCCATCTACACTGCTGGTATGAGTAGGTTATACATTAACATACCTTCTCCTCTTAGTGGTGTACAATGCCAGCATATCCCCTGAGAAAATGGTCTAGTGCTTTGAAGAGATGTGGTAGCCACCGGGTTCCACCTACTCTGGTTGGCATCCTAGCCTTCATGTTGAGCTCCCTAAAGTGTTGCTTTAGGCTGGCCCAATCTTATGATATAAGGTGTAGAGTCCACTCAACAGGTCCTCAACTTTCCTGGCCATCACATTTTTCCTTATTCCGTCTGAAAAGGCAAGCTCTAGCTTATGGGCCATGCAGTGGATCCCCAGCACATTTGGTCCGCCTGCACGCAGTTTTGTTACTACACCATTTTTTACCCCTGTCATTACAGATGCTCCATCTGTGGTGATTGCAACTAGCTTGTCCTTCCAATCAGTGCTGACTCCATTTTCCATTATACTGCACACTGCTTCAGCTATATTTGTAGCATCTGGCTTTGAGACAGCTTTTACCCCGACAAAATCAACTTTGACCTTCCCCTCACTGGCACGGTGACGTAGACCATTTCTTCTTCCATCACTGCACTGTCCAGGGATCCATCTGACATGACCGAGATGAACTTGCCATCTGATAATCTTTCCCTCATCTTTCTTCTCTCATCCTCTGCTATGTAGTGTATGAACTCTTTTGCCTGGTAGTCATTTGTGTATGTCTCTCCTATCTTCAAGCGTTTCTTCCTGTCCACCCTGAAATTAATTTTCGTGTAAAACCACTGTTAGCGCCTACAATATAGTTCATTTCAGTGATATTGTTTTTTATTTTTGAAACCCCCAAACGTAAAGTTTCATCTGTGTCTATGGAAGCACTTTGAATCGTATTAAATGCACTGTTTCTGAAACACGTAAATAGTAACGTTAATTCACTTACTCACACATCCATGCGAAGTCGGTGAAAGGCCTGCCCTTCTTTCCGATGGCGTGAGCATTTCGAAAAAGTAGCTGTATCTTATCTAACTCAGACGTCTTCAATAAAGCGAGGCTTCTCCCAGCATAGTCTCAGCCTCGGACGTAACGCCCACGGACCGTTGGCTGAACGTCTGATGCATATGGCACACTTTTCTGGAAACACTTCAGGAGTTTCAAAGTCGCGACCTGATTGGTTGAATTCTACAGGATGTCCGCAAGACGTGTGTGTCGCGTTCTTTAACAGTCCGCCTGGAAACAAATGCCGTGATGCCAAAACCCCTCGTGGAAGAAGAAAGCCGTTGTGTTTACAACTGAGACAAATGAGCGCTTACCAGGATCAACTAAACGCTGGATTTTCAAAAGTATGTGAAGTTTGCGGCTCCATTGTTGCAGTGAACTGGCACAACGTTAGGGACATCGACATTATATTGGCACGCCCCTCAACATGACGCGGAACAAAACGAACAGTGATTGGTTGTGTTATATGTCAGTCAAATGTCCTCTTGGCCAAGAAAAGCTGCGATAGAGTCCAGACCTTCTGCCGTCAGTCTAAAGGTCTGGCTACGCGAGACTACTCCCAGCAAGGCTCTCTTCAATACGACCTGTCTTGGCAGTTTTAATCCTTAGGCTCTCCTGATGACTTCGGGAACTCTCATAGTCCTTTACTGCCTCTACTTTAAAATTATTAGATCCTACTTCGAAATTGTTTGTTTTGTTTTTTTCTTTTGCGTACATGCGGCAATCCTGACAATACATGACGACATTGTTGTGATCAAACACTAGCCAATCACGACCCGTCAGCCATTTGGCATTAAATTTTCTTTTCTTAGTTTCTCTGTCGATACCCTCCTCATCCCCTGCCTCGTTCCTCTTTAGTCCCCAGAAGTCTGTCCCCACCACCGCCGCATTTCGTTTAATAATTAACCTACTTTACTAGCCAACTCCATTCGTCTTATTTCTTGTGTTTTCTGTGTCCGTTCGTTTCCATGGTTTCTCGTGCTGGTTTCACTGCAAACTGCGTGCAGCCAATGGGCGTATGAAACGTCATCACGTAGCATTACGGCACAGTGTTCATGGGAAATGTAGGAAGTACGGCCAGAGGGATAAAAGACCGAGAACAGAGCGGAACAGAGGCTTATGTATCATGCATGTAATGCCTCATGCATCACCAGCCAAACGGGCTAGTAAGTTTTTATTTAGAACCCTGTCTGCAGCCAGTACTAACTCTGTTAGAAAATCAGCAAATTCTTTGATAAAGTCTGTATGGTGCCCTTGTGGCCTGTATACAGTAGCCAGCACAAATCTCAAACGTGATTTAGCATTTACACTAGATAGTGTTACACTAAGCACCAACACTTCAAAAGAATTATATTTTAAACTAGACTTATCAGTAATTCTGAAGATATTACTATAAATTACAGCAATACCTCCCCCTTTTCCTTTCAGACGAGTTTTGTGTTTAAGTTGCAGAAATCTGTCAGCCTGACCACCGCGGGTCACTCCAGCCCAAATGTCAGGGATACAAAGGTCCTGGTCATAAACACTGGAGGAACCATTGGTATGATGGAACATGAAAACGGTAAACACTATCAGCAAAACTCACACGCCTGCCTGCATGAGGCTTCACATATGATATACAAATTAATATGTTATGACACGGCTATGCTATGACATGTTTATGGGATTATTTGTTTGCTGATCTCGTATAAAAAAAAAAAAACTGTGATTAAGAGCGGGTAGCTCAAATGGGACTATTTTTTTTATAACAAGGTTTTACAGTGTATCAATTTGGTGCATTTGTTCATAACTTTTTACAGGCTTTTCTTCTATATTTACAGTTTTGTCTCCAGAACCTAATGTTTTTGTTAAAACTCTACGCAAACTCTCGATTCTGCACGATGAGCAGTACGCACAACAAAAGAGACTGGAAAAGGACATGCTGGTGCTGCCGTAAGTTCTTACGCAGTTTTTTTACAGTTTTTTTTTTTAGATGACAAACAAAGAAGAATCATTAAATTTTTAAGTCTATTCTCAAATAAGGAAATACATCATTCTCCATCCTCCCCCAACAAGACAGATTCAATAATTTCTTTATTTTATTTTTAATTAATAATTAATTAATAATTATTAATTCTGAATTTTGCAGCTATTGTCTTGATCAATAAATAGGAGAACACCTCCAAAATTAATGGCATATTTGTGTGTATGATCTCCACAATCATATAGGCTACTATATGATATCCACAATATGAGCTCATCCCAGCTAGAAATGTTATTGTTCTATGAATGTTTTGAGAGCATTATGTTATGTTCTTGTAATGTTTTATGTAGCTAATTTTATTTTTGTTACCAGAATTCTTCTAAAAGGTAGGATAACACTCTCTAAAAACATTTTAAACAAGTTTAGTGATAACATTGATAGAACATTATCCCCAACATTCTTAGAAAGTTTTAGCGGGAAGCTTCCCAGCAGACACAGGACTGAATTGGTTAAACTGGTTTAGATGTTGAAGTTTGTTTGAAAGGGATAGTTTGGTTTGGTCGCCGTTATGGTGATCAGTGTTTGCTGTAGTTGGGCTCTTTGGCCTTGACTATTTGATGTTAGTTTTTCTAGAATGTTAATAGTTTTCTAGTTAGGTTTGCGACAACGTGTCTAAATGAAACAGTAGTTCAAAATGTTTAGTGTTCTTTTTTATTTATATATATATATATTTTTTTTTTACAGATGTTCTTCTTAAAACTCTGTTGGACGTAATGCTGTAGACACATTACTGTAATCAATAATATTAAATTAATAACACACATAATAGTCTAAACGAGATCAGATGATCAGAGCACTACATGATGATTATATCGTCATCATCAAGAAGCTGACATCATCTGATCACATTTTCTCTTACAGTTCTTGCCGTAACAAACAGTTCCAGCGACCAGAGAAAACTAACATTAAAACATCAAGAGTCAAACTGGCCAGCTAAAGCAAACACTGATCACCATAATGGCGATGACATCAACCCAAACTATTATTTTCAATTAAGCATCAATATATAAACCTCTGTTAATCTCAATAAGGACGTTTGTACACATATGACAGAAGTAAATCTGGTTTGTAATAAGTGAAGCTGGTAATGCTGTTTGTGGAGTTCAAACAAATGTTCAAACAAGTCAAACAAATGTTTAGATGTCAACCCGATTTTCATTTTCAACCAAAATTTGACGTCTGAGCGACGTTGGAGTCCACGTCCAATAACATTTCTAGCTGGGATGAGCTCATATTGTGATCATAATACGAGCACACAGTGAGTGCGCTGTGAGGTTACACTTTTAGATCACAGTGACTCACATTGTGATCATTTGGAGAGATCACTGTGAGATCAATGTGTTGACTGGGGTGTATGATTTTTATTGTACTTACCCTGTAACTACATGGAACAAGAGTATATTTCCCCAGTATTTATGGTTTTAGTTTTCAGTGCACTTTTATTTAAAAGATATCAGTGTATGTTTTTTTGCTAAATTGCTCACAAATGTAAGATTGTTGTGTCATAATAGTATAATCAGTACCCCTTAGTTCTAAAATACTTACAGTAGGCCTACAAATTATTTGTTAATTCATCTGGTTGTTACCCCTTTATTCCCAAAACTTTACATATTATTCCCTTATACTTACTTTATAGGTATAATTACAGAAAGTTACTCTGTAAATTTGTTTTTAATTATGCAGTACTGTAATCTGAAGCGTTGCTGTCTTTACGGTTACTTTTTATCAATTTAGGACATCCTTGCTGAATAAAATCTTTTTTTTTTTTTTTTTTTTTTTTTTAAAGAAAGTAAAATTACTGAACCCAAACTTTTGAATGGTAGTTTATATTGGTACAAAAGATTTCTACTTTAAATATATGCTGTTGTTTTTAAACTTTTTATTCATCAAAAAATCCTCAAAAAAGTATAAGGTTATAATAAAATAGAAACCCATTATTTTAAATTGTAGTAATATTTCACAAAATTATTATTTCTTCTGTATTTTGATCAAGTAATTGCAGACTTGATGATCATAAGATACTTCTTTCATAAACATAAAAAAATAGTCATTTGTCCAAACCTTTGACCGGTTTGTGCTTTTATGCCCCCCCCCCCCCCCCCCCCCCCCTTACCCCCACCAGACAGTCCAAACAGAAGAAGAGGATTGAATATACAGTTTTAGAGTACTCTCCCCTCCTCGACTCCTGTAATATGAATAAAGATGACTGGGCCCGTATTGGAAAAGACATTGAGGTGCTTCCTTTTCAACCATCTTTATGTATGTTTTTTTGCATTCTTTGTTTTTCTCTGGGTTGTGAATAAGACTGAAATGGTCACGTTGTTGAGTACAAGTTAGACATGACTGAAACTGATTGTGGACAGAACTGATCTGATAAAGTCTTTGATTTTGATATTTTGTTTTATTTAAACCTTTTTTTTTTTGTAATTGAAGGTAATCTTCATATTTTTTGATGGTAGATCAGTCAGTTCAACACTTTTTATATATCAAAAATAATTTCTGAGATTTTGAAAGGTTTTTCCTCGTGTTCACAGGAAAACTATGATCGATACGATGGTTTTGTAGTTCTGCACGGCACAGACACCATGGCTTACACCACTTCTGCCTTATCCTTCATGTGTGAAAATCTGGGAAAGCCTGTCATCTTCACTGGCTCACAGGTAACACATTTTAAATTGATTTATTAACACTAGAAGTGCCAGAATTCCATAACTACTAGAACTGCCGCAAGCAGTCATTTTGACCGCTATATTCCAAACTCTATCTTTAATGATAAATACCCAATTGAGAGATTAATGCATTTATTGTGTTAATATGTCTTTAAAAAACAAAACAACACCAAACTGTACATTTAAACAAGTTTAATTATACATTTATAAATAAATAATATCCGTAGATGTCCTGAACAAAATGACGGAGTAGCCCATATTTGTTTACACAGTTCGATCGCGTCTGCGTCCGCACCCGCCGACACACACACACACACACACACACCAACCATATTCCAGTAGCCTATTGCATCTTGACATTGCAGCCTGTTCATTATAGCCACAATAAAATATAATAATGAAATAGTCAACCTAACATATAAAAATTCCACTGCTCTGTTTGTAGCCTATAGTAGGCTATACCGTACTCGGTTACTAACGTAACCTCGGTTCTCTCTAGAAGAGGGAACGAGTACTGCGTTTTTGTAAAAACGCTACGGGAAAAGTCTCTTTTCACGAAATACTGAAGCAAAAAATTATCCTTAATTTTCATACATGTAAAGCGCGTTGCGGCAGTGCTTAGCTATGGCGAGACGGCTTGCTCGCTCATTGGCTGCTCTGCAGCAACTGCATAAGCCTATCGAGCGAGGCCTGAGGTGACGTCAGGCCAATGAGGACGCTTCGCGCCCTCCTAGCCATTTCCCGCCGAGACGGGTGTGGCTAACCTCTATATAAGGAGCTCGAGAAGGCTGATTCACTTGATTTTCATCGCCGAAGCGAACCAGAGTGAACCGTACGCACGGCAGAGAACGCAGTACTCGTTCCCTCTTCTAGAGAGAACCGAGGTTACGTTAGTAACCGAGTACGTTCTCTTACGAGAGTCCTCTCGTACTGCGTTTTTGTAAAAACGCTACGGGAACCCCTTGTAAAACGCCGTGCGTGCTGGGATAAAGACACCGATCACTGGAAGCTAACCAGGTGTACAGTGCATAATCACCAGATAGACTCAAAGAGCCTGGGATTAAGGGAGGGGAACCTTAATTCCCTATATTGTAACGTCCGCAGACATAAAACATGACCTCACAGAGAGAGTCTAGAGACAAGAGGGGATTCCTCTGTCCTTATATGGTTGCGTCAGCAGACGCGAATATGACATCACATAGACAGGGTGGGGGAACCTGAACTAAATGTGGGAAATGTGGGTCTTACACAGTTCTGCCCATAAGACAGTCGGCAGCGCGTTGCGCATGCGATTTCAGTGTTCTAGTTAGACAGCTGAATCGGCTATACCGATAGTAGCTTAGCCTGTAAGGCGGGAACCTCTAGGTTGTAAAACCTGATAAATGTAGACGGCGAGGCCCAGCCCGCCGCCGTACATATATCCTGTAAGGAAATCCCGCTGGACCAAGCCCACGAGGAGGCAACGCCCCTCGTGGAGTGCGCTCTAACTCCCAACGGGCACTGGAGGCCCTTGGCAGTATAAGCCAGCGCTATGGCGTCAACTATCCATCTGGATAAGCTCTGTTTCGACACAGCCATTCCCTTGGAACGTCCACTGAACGAGACAAAGAGCTGCTCAGTCTGTCTGAAGACAGCAGAGCGGGACACGTAAGCTCTTAGAGCCCGAATGGGGCAAAGAAAACTTGAGTCCCCTTCCTCACTTGATCCCGGCAGGGCAGACAGGGAGATAACCTGAGCCCGAAATGGTGTGTTGAGGGACTTTGGCACATAGCCATGCTTAGGTTTGAGTATGACTTTAGAGTCGTTAGGTCCAAACTCCAAGCACGCTGGGCTCACAGAGAGCGCGTGCAGGTCGCCTATGCGCTTCACCGAAGCGAGAGCCATCAAGAACACTGTTTTGAAAGACAAATGTTTGAGGCTAATAGATTGGATAGGCTCGAAAGGGGCACCTTTCATGGCCGCCAAAACCGTAGAAAGGTCCCACATAGGGACTGAAGGAGGCCTGGGAGGATTTAGCCTCCTAGCTCCCCTGAGGAAGCGGATGACTAAATCGTTCCTTCCTAGAGACTGCCCCAGCGTTGTTCCAGAAAACGCTGTAATAGCCGCCACATAAACTTTGAGCGTGGAAGGGGATCTGCCCTTATCCAACAGCTCCTGTAGGAAGGAGAGAACCTCCGTCACCTCACAATCGAGAGGTGATAGGCTCCGAGCTGTACACCAGCCGGAGAAAACCGACCACTTCGAGGCATAAAGCCGCTGAGTTGACGGCGCCCTGGCCTGAGTGATGGTATTTATCACTCCCTCTGCGAGGTCAACGGATAACCGTTGAGCGCCCACACGTGAAGGGACCACAGCTCCGGGTGTGGGTGCCAAATTGAGCCCCTGGCCTGCGAGAGGAGATCTCTCCTCAATGGCACTGGCCATGGAGCGATGTCTGCTAGCTGCATCAGGACTGGGAACCATGCTTGGTTCTTCCAGAACGGTGCTACAAGCAGCACTGAGCATTTCGTTTCCTTGACCCGCTCTAACACCTGTGGCAGGAGGGAGACGGGGGGAAAGGCATAAAGCGGGCAGCGCGGCCACACGTGGGACAGCGCGCTGTCGTTCCTGGAAAAGAACACGGGGCAATGAGCGTTTTCGCGGGACGCGAATAGGTCCACTTCCGCTCTGCCGAATCTTTCCCACAACAGCAGGACTGTTTGCGGGTGTAGAGACCATTCGCCCAGGGGAATGTTGTTCCTGGACAGCCTGTCTGGGCCCACATTCTGGAGCCTAGGCACATGCACTGCTCTCAGCGAGCGCAAATTGTGCTGAGCCCATATTAGGAGGCGTTTCGCCAGCCTGTATAGGGATGTGGATCTCAGACCGCCCTGGCGATTTATATAGGACACCACGGCCGTGTTGTCCGAACGGACTACGACGTGTTGGTCCTTGATTTGGGGACAAAAACGCGTCAGCGCATTGTGCACTGCCAGCATCTCCAGGCAGTTGATGTGTTGGAGCTTTTCTCGTTTCGACCACAGGCCGAAGAACGGTCTGCCCTCGAGCAGCGCTCCCCATCCCGAGGTGGATGCGTCTGTCGACACCATCCTCACTCCCGAGGAAGTCCCCAGGCTTACACCTGATCGGTACCAGTCGCCCGCCAACCAAGGTATTAGGGCTGTCACACAGCTCTGATTGACCTTGAGACGTAACCGGCCGGACACCCACGCTCCGCGCGGTACTCACGCTTTCAACCAGAACTGCAGAGGGCGCATGCGGAGCAAGCCCAGCTGAAGAACCGGTGATGCTGAGGCCATGAGACCTAGCATCCTCTGAAACGTCCTGAGCGGGGTAGTCGCGCCGCAGCGGAAAGATCTCGCTGCGCGCTGAATGTGCAGCACGCGCTGTGGCGACAGCCGCGCTGTCATAGACTGTGAGTCCAGAATGGTACCCAGAAACGAAATCGTTTGACTGGGGTTCAGTGAACTCTTCGTCCAATTGACTGTGATACCAAGATTCTCGAGGTGATCGAGTAAAATGGTTCTGTGCTCCACGAGCTGTGATCGTGATTGAGCTAGGATCAGCCAGTCGTCCAAATAGTTCAGCACTCGCATGCCTCTGAGTCTGAGAGGAGCGAGCGCTGCGTCCATGCACTTCGTAAATGTACGAGGTGCCAGGGACAAGCCGAACGGCAGGACTGTATACTGGTATGTCTGACCCTCGAAGGCGAATCTCAAGTATTGCCTGTGATGTGACGCTATTTGTATTTGAAAATACGCGTCCTTCAGATCTATCGACATGAACCAGTCTCCTCGGTGAACATGCGCGAGGATTTTCCTGGTCGTGAGCATTTTGAAACTGCGTTTCACTAATGCTTTGTTCAGCCGTCTTAGATCCAGTATGGGTCTGATACCACCGTCCTTTTTGGGAACTAGAAAGTATCTGCTGTATAGCCCCCCTTTGCTTTGAGCTAGGGGTACATGCTCTATCGCCCCTTTGCTTATCAGTTTTGATATTTCGGCGCGAAGTAGGTGTGCTACTTCTAAATTCACCGAAGTTTCGACGCGCGCTGTGAAGCGGGGGGGGCGTCGACAAAACTGTAGCGAGAAGCCTCTCTTTATAATGCCTAGCACCCAGTCCGAAACCCCTGGGAGCGCTGCCCATGCTACTGCATGGCTGGCTAAGGGCTGGATGCGAAGCACGCTCTGTTCGTGTGACAGAGGTGCTTCGGGGTGCGATAACATAGGCGTTATGCCTGTGGCATTCGAGCGGGGGGCGCGCTTATTACAGCGGGCAGAGCGCTCGTCCTCGACCTTACTACAGTGCTTAACTGAGTGAGGGAGGGCTGAGCGAGTTTCGCGGGACTCATGTCTGCGGGTAAATGTGGGCGGGACGCGGGCACATTCACTGCTTTGGACGCGCTGTCTGCCTGAGCAGAGCGAGCGCACACAGGTCTCGTTTTTACAGAGAGCCTGTGGTCTGTGAGACATAGTGTATGTGGGCACTGGGAAGTGGGCACTTTCACTACATTTGAAGCGCAATCGATCTGAGCCGATTTTATGTGCGCGAGCCCTAAGTGTAGGGCTGTGCTTATGTGTAGGGATGGGCACTGAGGAGTGGGCATCGACACTACATTTATAGCACCATCGGCCGTGGCCGGGACACCAGAAAATACACTCTTTTCGGGATATATCTGGGTAGCCGTGAAAACGGCTTTTGTGTGCAGGCAAGCGGGCAACTGTGCGGGCTTGCGTCTTGCAGAAAACGCTGGAGCAGTCGCAAGTCTTGGGACTGAAACAGCGGCGCGCTTGGGTGAGAGACCGGCCGCAGCGGGACTCACACACCTGCGCTTTCCTAGGAGTGCTAGGACTTCTTCGGGGCTTCCGGCTTTACCACAATCCTGGTAGAGCGAGAGCGGGACCTAGAGCTGTGCTGCTGTCGCTGCTGTGAAGATGTGGCCGAAGGCGGGGGCTGAGGCTGAGAACTCCGCGGAGTCTGTTTCTCACGACTCGCTGCAGAACCGGAGCGCTTCGGGAGGAAGTGCTTGAAGGCTTGAGACGCTTTCTGGGCTTCGGTAAATCTCTCCACGAACTCGGAGAGAGAAGAACCGAAAAGGCCAGCGGAAGACAGCGGGGCGTCGAGGAACGCGTTGCGCTCGGAATCAGCCATCTCCGTGAGCGTAAGCCATAGGTGTCTCTCAGCAACAGTGGCGGAAGCCATACATCTTCCCATGGCTTGTGCAGCAGACTTGGTAGCGCGGAGTGTTAGGTCCGAAGCGCTCCTCAAATCCGCGATGCAGATAGCTTCAGGTCCTATCTCATCCAACTTACGGAGGAGATCACCCTGGAATATCTGCAGCGTAGCCATGGTGTGTAGCGCTGACGCAGCCTGCCCAGCGGCGGAGAAAATTCGCGTGAGCAGCGTCGACGTCATGCGGCAGGCTTTGGAAGGCAACACCGGTTTAGTCCGCCGTCCAGCAGAGGGCGGGCAAAGGTGGGTTGCTATCGCCTGTTCCACCGGCGGAAGTGAAAGGTAGCCTCGGTCTTTTGCATTATCCAAGGAGGAAAATGCTGGCGACACAGACGAGCGCGTTCGCGCAGAGTAGGGCGCATTCCAAGCCTTCGCCACTTCTTCATGAAGCTCAGGAAGAAAGGGGGCGGGCTTAGATTCCGGAGAAGTGCGCTCACCAGGGAGGAAGCTACCATCCAGCCGGGTACGAGAGGGGAGTTCCGGTGCAGACCACTCGAGGCCGAGGCTCGCCGCGGCCAGCGCGAGTACTCGCATGAGCTCCTTCTCGATGTTGGCTCTCGTAGTGGGCTTGCGGGCAGGAGGCGCGAGGTCCTCAGAGCTCGCCCAGTCCTCGCTGCCTGAAGCTAACAGAGAGCAGGAATCCTTCTCCCCCGACGCGGCCTCGGAAACGACTTCCTCTGATGAAGCGGCGGCAGACTGCGGGCGCTGAGCATCAGGAAGAAGTACAGGAGAAGCCGGTGAAGCAGGCGGGCGAACCGGCGAGCTTGGTCGGGTTGGAGCGGGTTCCGGGACCCGCTGCGAGCGGCGCTTCTTGCGGCGCGGCAGCGCGGCGGGGAATGCAGACTCTGAGAAGGATGCCAGGCGAGTCCGCAGAGTCACCATCGGCAAAAGCTCGCAGTGAGGGCAGCCGCCGTCAGCGAGCGCGAGCGCTGCATGGTCCTCTCCCAAACAGGAAACACAGATGACGTGGCGGTCTCCCTGGGAGAGTGGGGCTCGGCACGAGCCACACGAAGGCATCTTTAAAAAGACGCAGCTCTTTTAGGGGGTGAGTGTCGCGGGGCGAACACACACACACACACACAAGAACAGTAGTAATGCAAAGGATATAGCGCCGGAAAGCGCAGCAGGTACGGCTGTAGAAAGCGGCGTTGCCAGCAGCTTCGAGTGGCTCGTCCCGCTGAAGTGCTTGCCTCAAACGACGCTTGCTTCCTCGTGATCCAGCGATGTGAGAGCTTCGCTGAAGAGATGAAAAATCAAGTGAATCAGCCTTCTCGAGCTCCTTATATAGAGGTTAGCCACACCCGTCTCGGCGGGAAATGGCTAGGAGGGCGCGAAGCGTCCTCATTGGCCTGACGTCACCTCAGGCCTCGCTCGATAGGCTTATGCAGTTGCTGCAGAGCAGCCAATGAGCGAGCAAGCCGTCTCGCCATAGCTAAGCACTGCCGCAACGCGCTTTACATGTATGAAAATTAAGGATAATTTTTTGCTTCAGTATTTCGTGTAAAGAGACTTTTCCCGTAGCGTTTTTACAAAAACGCAGTACGAGAGGACTCTCGTAAGAGAACTACAATTCGTACCATTTTGCGCATGTGAAGAGGATGATTTTTTCCGTCGATATTGGATCGTGAGTGAAGTACAAAGCCTATAATAAAGAAATAGTTTAAAATCCAAATACATCGCAAATGTTGAAACATTTTGATTCTAATTAGAGAGTTACGTGAGCCTATAACGCCGCTTACTTTCACTTTCGCTTATAACGCATTTCATTTTGGCTTGTTTATAGTTATTTTTTTTCATTCTTGTTCTGTTCTGAATATCATTACATTTAAATGATTTGTCGTTGAATATGTTTAGTGTATTTTTAACCACATTTTATTGTTGTGTATATTGGTTTAGCCTATAATAATACCGCGAAATTCCGTGCGGTCAATATGACCGTCTATGGCCGAAATAGGTAAATATGTTCATTTATTTTTTTGCCTTATGTGTAATTTATATGAAAAACATTTTAAATGAAAATACAGACACTTTTAGGAAAAGTCAGGTACCAGCAGCATTGTATTTATTTTTTCAACAAAGTTATTGCAGATATAAAATTCAAAATGGTCAAAATGACCGCCATGGCCGTTCTAGTGTTAATGCATTAATTAAATGTATTAATGCATTAATACTCACCTTTGTGTTGCACAAATAGAGCATTTTAAAGTTAAGTCAAGTCAAGTCACCTTTATTTATATAGCGCTTTTTACAATACAGATTGTAGCTTTACAGAGATAACAGGAAAATAATGCAAAAAAAAAAAAAAAAAGGTTTCCAGAAGAAAATAGCGTCACAGTCCAGCTTCAGTAAGTTCAGTGATGATTCATTTTGTTGTAAAATAAAAAAAATATATATATAGCTCTCTCTCTCTCTCTCTCTCTCTCTCTCTCTATATATATATATATATATATAAAGCTCTTTATAACACAGATTTAGACAGATTTGTGAACACTATTCGAGAGAAATGGCTTTTTGTGTACAAAAGTCTTAGATCTTTGAGTTCAGCTCATGAAAAATAGGGACAAAAACAAAAGTATTGCATTTATAATTTGGTTCAGAACAGTCATGGTCAGAATCAAAATCAACACAAAAATTTGTTGCGGAGCACAAAATGAAGCTTCTGCCATGACATCACAGTTCCCTGACCTGATGAGTGGGCTGAACTGAAGAGAAGAAGCACAAACATGGATCTGGGAATCTGAAGGATCTGGAGATATTCTGTAAGGAGGAATGGTCTCTGATCTCTTGTCAGGTGTTCTCCAAACTCATCAGGCATTATAGGAGAAGACTCAGAGCTGGTATCTTGTCAAAAGGATGTTGCAAAAAGTATTTAATAAAAGGGTGCCAATAATTGTGGCCAACGTGTTTTGGAGAAAAACATTTATTTCATAATGTGACCCCCCTTCATGATGTTCACATAATGTGAAATAATGTGATTTATTTCATAATGTGTCACATTCATAATGTGATATATATATATATAAAGTGTATATCCTCCAATATTAACAAGTGTTCATCAAAAAAGTATCATGTTAACTTCACTATTAGCTTCACAACCATCATGTATATTGCAGGTGCCCATCTTTGAGAGGAGGAATGATGGGAGGGAGAACCTCTTGGGGGCGCTGTTGATAGCAGGAGAGTATGTCATCCCCGAGGTGAGTTTGAAATAGTCAGTAGCAAATTCTTAAAAAAATTAAAACATACTTGCAGGCCGTGTGTGTCAGAAACGCCAGAATATACATGCAAATATGAAATTGCTTTCTAGAATCAGCCTTTGTGCACAGCCGGACTTGTACTCTCCCAGGTTCAGGAAACATGAAAAATATGCAGCACACAGTCGAATATTTTGGTTTTACTGTTCTGGAACAGTGTTGTAAATAAATCTTAAGCACGGTTTTCTAATTGTGTCCTCTTTTGGAAGGCCAAACAAAGTAGTTTGGCTTTTGCAACGCAAAACACAGCATCTCCACGACATGGCATGACATACAGCGAGAATAAAGGTTACGCCTTCTTTCTTTGCGTTTACATTTGGGTGGTGTTATGAAACACTGCCCCCACAGACTGAAAATATGGAAGATAGTTTAATAAAATACAGGAAATAATATTTGATTAAATGTGGTTTTAAGTGTCCTTTGAGATGATTAAAAGTTTTGAAGTACATTTTGTTTCTGCTAATGAAGCTCAATAAAAATACTTTATTATACAATAATTGTAATAACAATACATTTATTGTAATAATTGTATAATAATTATTATTGTTATAAAAAAAAAAAGAAATGCGTCTTTCTTCACAGGTTTGCCTGTATTTTCATCATAAGCTGTACAGGGGCAATCGTGTCACCAAAGTGGACTCTGGAAGCTTTGACGCATTTACCTCACCAAACCTGCCGCCGTTAGCCATCGCTGAAGTCGACATCAAAAGTGATTCCTGTTCTGATAGCATTTATACACAGTCTTAGTCCCATGTGGGTCTATTTATAGAATAGTTGCTCTTTTCAATGCAATTATGTACAATTATTTAGGACTGAGGCTTTTAAAGGGATAGTTTACCCAAAAATGGATTCATCATTTACTCACCCTCAAATTGTTCCAAACCTGTATGAAGTACTTTTTTCTACTGAACACAAAATAGAGATATTTTGAAGAATATGGGTGACAAAGCAGTTAATGGGCCCCATTAACTTCAGACATTCTTTAACATTCGTTTGTTTTCAGCGGAAGAAAGAAAATGATGACAGAATTTTCATTTTTGGGTGAACTATCCCTTTAAGCTCCAAAAAGGATGCGATAACATTATTGAAATATCCATAGTGGATTTATATATATATATATATATATTCCAGTTACATTTTCTTTTATATTTTAGTTACATTTTTAGTACTTCTGTTGTGTTTTTGTCATTTGTATTATTTTTTCCCCCCTTTTCCCCTCAAATATCTTTGTAGTTTTTAATAATCGTAAAAGTGGTCCATAGTGAATTTATATATATACACTAACATGTATATGTACTATACATGTACTAACAATGCACAAATTATTAAAGGAACACTTCGACTTTTGGGGGACTTTAGCTTATTCACCGTATCCCCCAGAGTTAGATAAGTCCATACATACCTTTTTCATCTCCGTGCGTGCTGTAACTCTGTTTGACGCACCCACCGCTAGCCTAGCTTAGCACAAAGACTGGAGGTAAACGGCTCCAGCTAGCATACTGCTCCCAATAAGTGACAAAATAATGCCAACATTTTCCTATTTACATGTTGTGATTTGTATAGTCACAGCGTGTACGAATAACAAGGTCACATGAGACACAACCATCTTTTAACCGTATACATACTGGGAACTATATTCTCAGAAGACGAAGCACTGTTACTTCTGCGGAGTGATTTACTCCAATTCTGAGTGAACTCTGCTCCTCACCACAGGGCTTCTCAGGCGCTGCGAGCAAATCACTCCGCCCAAGTTAGCAGTGCTTCGCTTTCTGAGAATATGTGACCATGTTATTTGTACACGCTGTGACTATACAAATCACAACATGTAAATAGGAAAATGTTGGAGTTATTTTGTCACTTTTTGGGAGCAGTCGGGTCAATTTTTTTTTTTTTTACAGATTGGGCTTTGGTCGGACTCGGGCTCATTTATTTCATCGAATTCGGTCTCGGACTCGGGCTTTTCTCCTTTCATCGTGCCCACTGCCCATAATATACGTGCAGAGCTACTGTATGAAATATTGTTATATTGATAATATTATAAATATGCAACGCAATATGCGATCACGCGAGTAACGCAACGCGCGTGCAATGCATTAAGTGACAGTTGACCATGCAGAGCATCAGGGAGAAGTTGGAGCGTAAGGAGTTACTAAAAGTTCCCAATACTTCAGGAAAAGCTGCATTTTGAAAGAGTTTTGATTTGATTACCGAGCCTTAAGCCGTCAACAGTGGATGCTATTCTTTTTCTTCACAACTATCACAAATAAACAGTGAATGAACCTACTCAGTTCAACGGATTTTTTTTTTTTCTTTATTATATTTTTATTTTTATTTAACGTTAGCCAGTTGGCGAAGAGTTCTTTGAAACGTTGTTCTTCAGTAAAGTTACTTGACATAAAAAAAGGTAGGCCATAAATCTTTATTTACTGCTGGATCACATTTGGCTATATAATATTCTCTACTGCATGCCATTGCTTATGCTTCTCTGTAATGGACAGTCTGTATTAATATTTGTGGGCATAATTGTCGGTGGTGGTAGTTATGTTTGAGGCCTATAATAATATTTTACCTAGTAGCGTGTGTGTGTATGTGTGTGCGTCTAGCAGAGACATCAGTAAGTGCGCGTCAGAGAGAGCTCAAAGTGATATTGATGTTGGTCTCGGGTCGGGTTCGGGCTGAAAAATTGCAGACATTTTCGGGCTGGGGCCGGATTAGGGCTTGAACACCACGGGCCAGGTCTCGGTTAGGGCTGGATGTTTTGCCCCGTGCAGGGCTCTAGGCAGTATGCTAGCTGTAGCCGTTTACCTTCAGTCTTTGTGCTAAGCTAGGCTAGCGGTGGGTGCGTCAGACAGAGTTACGGCACGCACGGAGATGAAAAAGGTATGTATATGGACTTATCTAACTCTGGTGGATATGGTGAATAAGCCAAAGTCCCAAAAAGTCGAAGTGTTCCTTTAAGAAAAAAGTAAAAAACATATATATAATATATGAGGCCACATTGCAGGACACTGCATGAAATGAAATGTCAACTTCCTTGTTAGTGGTGATGCAGTGTTATTTATTTTATTCAGATGTGTTATTTTGATTATTATGTTTTATTTCTTACCCTTTAGTTAACTGGGATGCTGTGGAGCGAGCTAATCCAACCGCCAAATTCACGGTCAACACACAGTGGAACAGTAACGTGGGTCTCCTGCGACTCTTCCCAGGAATCACCGCTGAAACAGTAAGGCTGGGGCGTGTGGTAATATCTGCCTTTATCTGGACAAATATTTTTGGCAAATCTCTTCATTCAGTGCATGAACATGTTCATTTATTTTTTTATTTTTTTGTAAATAATGGCAGAAGTTTCATTTTTGGCTGAACTTTCTGGAGTTTCAGATGTTTATATGAGATCCATTTTCTGATCAGGTCAAGAAGTTCTTGCAGAAGATGGACGGAATCGTATTGGAGACCTACGGCAGCGGTAACGCCCCCGACAACTGTCCTGACCTGCTGGATGCGATTCGTAAAGCGACCAAGAGAGGACTCATCATGATCAACTGCACCCAGTGCCTGCGGGGCACGGTCACGGCCACATACGCCACTGGACAGGTATGGGAATTTGCTTAAAGGCACAATATGTAATATTTTTTGATAAAAACTATCCAAAAAAAAACACTAGAACAATTTTATATATATTTTATATACTTGTGTACTTAATTTGAGTGATGATTGACCATTATTGAAGATACCTGATGTTAATAAGCAGAATCACTGAAGGAGAAAAAAAAAAAAAATCTGTGTTTACTTTAGTTGGGCTCTAAAAGTTTTAACTTTACCTCACGCAGTCAAGCACTGAAAATTTCAAAAACGTTTAGCCTTTTATGTTCAAACCGGGGTCAGACAATGATGGAAAGACTCAAGAAGAAGTGACAACATGTAGACAACATTTCTGAATGGTTAGTTGGTGAATTGTAGGTTATGTTTAGTTTTCTTCTAGTCATTGATTAGCATATTCTGTTTCGGTAATCTATAAATCGTGTTTAGGGGGCGGGGTTTATGTAAATTGTAGGGTTAGTGATGTCACTAACCCGGGAGGAATGTCTCTACCAGTCATTTGTTGTAGTCCTTAAAGCTGCAGTCCGTATTTTTTCCTCTTTGTCGCCATCTCTGTTCGAAATCTGCGATTGCAGTTATTCGCGGAATTATCAACTTTACGTGCGTTGCGCGGATGAATCCAATGTTTTGAGGAGAATGTGCGGCTGTCAGTCGCCGCCGGTGTGAATACTGGCATTCACAATCACAGATTATACTTTTTGGAAGAATGACCAACATAAGAATTTTCACCAGAAAATGTCGTCTGAACAAGTAAGTAACATCCACTTTTATTCTGACCAACTAAGGGGAAAAAAGCATTGCAGTAAATTGCGCCGATTAAATCTAACGATCGCTTATCATATCACGTCAAACCATGCAAATTATTGTTCTCAAATTGTTAATGATTTATCCTTGTTTTCGCATGGGCCGTCAGGGTTGCAGTCTCTTTATTTCCGAAGTCCGAAGTCTTTCGCGTTTTACAACGGGTGAATCTCCAGTTGTCACTGGTGATTGTCGTTTGAACCTTTCTGAATCCGCCATCAAATTGACAAGTTTAATTATATCAAGTGCTGCGAGAAAGGCTATAAATCTCCACCACCAACATCCTCATACTCATAGCCTACTAGCTGAGACTCCTTCTTTATGTGGACAGATGTGACTTTATGTGTACAGATGTGACGTAATGACACAAAGACATGCTCAAATTTCCAGCAGAAATCCACCAGTACCACTGGAATTAAAAACATTATTACAAGCTTACAGTTTTGAATCGAGCTCAGGCAAGCAGAGAGTTTTGAACACTGGCTGGTGATGTACTTGCTCAAACATTTATTTTGGATCATTTTTAACCCAAAAAAGCTACGGACTGCAGCTTTAGAAAACGACTTCTTTAAAAGCAAATATTTCCCTTTTCTTTGAACTTTGAGCGTTGTAACTTTGCAGATGTTGTTTATATTCAAACAGCAACATTACACACTAACTAAAGTTAGAAAAGCCTTATGTGTGTGTATTCCAGGAGTGTGTGATTTAATATTCCCTCTCAGGCTCTGCATGAAGTTGGTGTGATCGCTGGATGTGATATGACCGCAGAAGCTGCTCTTTCAAAACTCTCCTATGTGCTGGCAAAACAAGACCTCAGCACAGAAGAGAAGGAGAAGGTATGGAAAAACGTCTTCACATCACACATGTTAAAATACACTCTCAGAAAATAAAGTACATAATTGTACCTTTAGGGGTACAATGGCTTGTCACTGGGGCTGTACCCTCAAGGGTACAATATTGTACCCTTGGCATAGGGTACATATTTGTACCCTTGTGATTTGTACCTTAAGAGACCAGTCTTGTACCTGTGGTGACAATTTTGTACCTTTATTTACAGTACAAAAATGGACCCTTCAAAAATGGTACAAAATTGGCTTTTACAGGGTACAATCGTTGACTATAATGAGATATATATTACACACACACAGAAGTAAAATAAAAATGTATTAAATACTTTTCATTTTCACATTTTCCAACATTTCATTTTAAACTTAATGTCTAGCTGTGACAAATAAATTATTATCATCTGAGTAAGTGTCATTTACCTGAAAGTCCATTTCATGTCCTTTTATCTCAATGCCGGTTACTTCTATGCCTGCTTCTGATATTTTCTGAAGGACCTCCTCGGTTGAAAGCCCTGTAAGAACCATGAGTAACCGTGCTATGACTTCTTCTCCACCGATGGCCAAAAGAAAGAAAGGCCGCGAACTGGACGTTCTTTTAAATTGAGATTCAAGCAGCCAATCAGGGCTGGCTCTACATACACTCTCAGAAAATAAAGTACATAATTGTACCTTTAGGGGTACAATGGCTTGTCACTGGGGCTGTACCCTCAAGGGTACAATATTGTACCTTAACCTTTAAAGGAAACGGTACATATATGTAACTTTTAATGCTTTTTGATCCTCAAAAAGTTACATATATATACCTTGAGGTCCAACAGCAAACACTCCAGTGTTAATTGAACTCTCCTGGGAGTTTATATGACTCCAGACTCAAGAGTGTTAAAGTTAATGATATAATTAAGTGATTCATTGAGTGATGATTGACCATTATTGAAGACACCTGATGTTAACAAGCAGAATCACTGAAGGAGAAAATATTTTTTTAAGACACCGTTATGGAGACAATTGTTTGCTTGAGTTGGGCTCTTGGCCCTTAAAGCATTAACTTTAGATTTTGTTTGGCTGTTGTATCTGAGTTATAACTGCCAGATGAACAAAGAGAAAAGTTGACCAGGTGGTGCTGGTTATGTTTTGACAATCATAATTTGACCTGAATCACTGAACTCATTTAAAGTCTAATCTCTGACTTAAATGTTTATTGCTTATTACGGAATCACTGTGATTCTACAGCAAAAGATTTTCAGCATTTTCAATATAATCTAAATATTCGTAAAAGTTGTTCTGATCAAAAGACTTTGAAAAGTCCTTTATGTAGACACACTGACATCAATAATCAGCCTGTGAATCTCAACAATGGTGACAATAATAAAGCATGTTGCAGTGGCTGCCACCAATCAAAACTCATTCACAGCTCCCATCATGCATTGCGGTATGAATAAATTATGATTTGAATTGTCTATGTAATTTCCTTTCCCTAATTGAATATTCTTTTTGTCACCATTGTTGAGATTCATACACTGATTATTGATGTCTGTGTGTGCCTAAAAGAAAGATTTGTTTTATCAGAACACCTTTTAAGAAATCTTTTAGATTATTTCAAATCTTCTGGATCTTACGCTGTAGAATCACAATGATGCTGTGATCAACAATAGACATTTAAGTCTGAGATTAGACTTTAAATGAGTTCAGTGATTCAGGCAATTTATGATTATGTCAAAACATAACCAACACCACCTGATCAACTTTTCTCTTTGTTCATCTGAGAGTTATAACTCAGATACAACAGCCAAGCAAAATCTAATGTTAATAGTTTAAGGGTCAAGAGCCCAACTAAAGCAAACACTGATCACCATAACGGTGTCTTAAAAAATGATATTTTCTCCTTCAGTGATTCTGCTTGTTAACATCAGGTGTCTTCAATAATGGTCAATCATCACTCAATTAATCACTTAATAAGATCATTAACTTTAACAATCTTGATTGTTAATTTAACATTCATATTTTAACACTTTAACACTCTTGAGGCTGGAGCCAAATAAACTCCCAGAGAGTTCATTTAACACTGGAGTTTTTGCTGTGTTTAATATTTATCAGTATTTAATATCAGTAAATTGACTTACACAATTTTTATTTCCTTTATTTCAAGGCTACTCGGATATAGTGATAAGTTAAAATATACCTTAAATGATTAAGGTATCATTAAAACCTTAAAAAAAAATAAAAAAAAAATAAAAAAAATTACTTAGCAGAGGCTGTCTTTTGATATTGTACCGTAACCTTTAAAATAAACGGTATATATTTGTACCTTTTAATGCTTGGGGACATATATGTACCTTTTTGACCCTCAAAAAGGTACATATATGTACCTTGGGGGACAGAAATGGACTCCTGCTGTACCCCTATTTCTGACAGTGTATATCACAATTGAAAACTATTATTTTAAAATGTACTTATTAATATATAATATATCACAATGTTCCTTTTTATTGTATTCAATTTAAATGCAGTAAGAGACTTCTTTGAAAAAATCATAACGACGGCAAACTTTTGAATGACAGTAAAAATATTTTTGAATATCAAATTTAAAATACAGATGCCAAGTTCTTAGCCATACTCCTTGTATTCATGTTTGGGTAGCACTTTATTTACAGTCCCGTTCCCCATGTACATATATGTACTTATAATAGTTATTACAATAACTGAGTAATAACCCTGTACCTACCCTTAAGCCTAACCTTAACCCATGTAGTTACAGTGAGGAAAATAAGTATTTGAACACCCTGCTATTTTGCAAGTTCTCCCACTTGGAAATCATGGAGGGGGCTGAAATTGTCATCGTAGGTGCATGTCCACTGTGAGAGACATAATCTAAAAAAAAAATCCAGAAATCACAATATATGATTTTTTAACTATTTATTTGTATGATACAGCTGCAAATAAGTATTTGAACACCTGTCTATCAGCTATAATTCTGACCCTCAAAGACCTGTTAGTCTGCCTTTAAAATGTCCACCTCCACTCCATTTATTATCCTAAATTAGATGCACCTGTTTGAGGTCGTCAGCTGCATAAAGACACCTGTCCATCCCATACAATCAGTAAGAATCCAACTACTAACATGGCCAAGACCAAAGAGCTGTCCAAAGACACTAGAGACAAAATTGTACACCTCCACAAGGCTGGAAAGGGCTACGGGGAAATTGCCAAGCAGCTTGGTGAAAAAAGGTCCACTGTTGGAGCAATCATTAGAAAATGGAAGAAGCTAAACATGACTGTCAATCTCCCTCGGACTGGGGCTCCATGCAAGATCTCACCTCGTGGGGTCTCAATGATCCTAAGAAAGGTGAGAAATCAGCCCAGAAATACACGGGAGGAGCTGGTCAATGACCTGAAAAGAGCTGGGACCACCGTTTCCAAGGTTACTGTTGGTAATTCACTAAGACGTCATGGTTTGAAATTATGCATGGCACGGAAGGTTCCCCTGCTTAAACCAGCACATGTCAAGGCCCGTATTAAGTTTGCCAATGACCATTTGGATGATCCAGAGGAGTCATGGGAGAAAGTCATGTGGTCAGATGAGACCAACATAGAACTTGTTGGTCATAATTCCACTAAACGTGTTTGGAGGAAGAAGAATGATGAGTACCATCCCAAGAACACCATCCCTACTGTGAAGCATGGGGGTGGTAGCATCATGCTTTGGGGGTGTTTTTCTGCACATGGGACAGGGCGACTGCTCTGTATTAAGGAGAGGATGACCGGGGCCATGTATTGCGAGATTTTGGGGAACAACCTCCTTCCCTCAGTTAGAGCATTGAAGATGGGTCGAGGCTGGGTCTTCCAACATGACAATGACCCGAAGCACACAGCCAGGATAACCAAGGAGTGGCTCTGTAAGAAGCATATCAAGGTTCTGGCGTGGCCTAGCCAGTCTCCAGACCTAAACCCAATAGAGAATCTTTGGAGGGAGCTCAAATTCTGTGTTTCTCAGCGACAGCCCAGAAACCTGACTGATCTAGAGAAGATCTGTGTGGAGGAGTGGGCCAAAATCCCTCCTGCAGTGTGTGCAAACCTGGTGAAAAACTACAGGAAACGTCTGACCTCTGTAATTGCAAACAAAGGCTACTGTACCAAATATTAACATTGATTTTCTCAGGTGTTCAAATACTTATTTGCAGCTGTATCATACAAATAAATAGTAAAAAAATCATATATTGTGATTTCTGGATTTTTTTTTATAGATTATGTCTCTCACAGTGGACATGCACCTACGATGACAATTTCAGACCCCTCCATGATTTCTAAGTGGGAGAACTTGCAAAATAGCAGGGTGTTCAAAAACGTATTTTCCTCACTGTACCTAATATTAACAAGTGCTTTCTTAGGTAAGTACACATGAAAGTGCACATATTATTTTTGACATAAAATTTTCACATATTTTATTTAAGAAATGTCATTTGGTGTAACTCTTAAGTAATTATTAAAAAGAGTTTAAGTAAGTATTTAAAAAAAGTTTTCAATATATTTTTCAAGCTAATAAGTTGTTTTACTTTTTATTATATGATTTAATTAATGGGGGCATCACACAACATTTTGCAACCTGACCTAACTTTAGTTTGTATAATGTATATATTTATGTTGTTGTTGATATTTAAGAGATCTATTGACTTTAATACAGTTCTTTCTTTCTTTCTTTCTTTCTTTCTTTCTTTCTTTCTTTCTTTCTTTCTTTCTTTCTTTCTTTCTTTCTTTCTTTCTTTATGTTAGTTGTAGGCTACCACATGAATTTGGTTTGTATTTGAGTTTTTCAAATAACAAAAAGCAGTGTAATAATTTAATTTGTAAATGTTAATAATTAGATAATAATTATTACTTGTTTTAAATCACTAAATAATTAAACACGTTCTATGTTCATAAGATGCTGATGCGCAATCTGCGTGGTGAGATGACGGCTGACCCGGCTGACAGTCGCTTTGTACAGGTCATCGCCAAGAACCTCACTATTAGCCGTAAAAAGGTCATGTAACCTGCACTTTCTCTGTTTCTAACTTTATTTTGCACTTTAAACAAAAAGGGGTGTGCGATTATTGATACAAAAAAAAAATGTATTCCAATTGTTCTGGGGATTTTGCTGATAACAGCACAGCAAAAACTCCAGTGTTAAATTAACACTCCTGGGAGTGTATATGAGTCCACACTCAAGAGTGTAAAGTGTTAAAATATGAGTGTTAAATTAACACTCAAGAGTGTTAAAGTTAATGAGCTAATTAAGTGATTAATTTAGTAATGATTGATCATTATTGAAGACACCTGATGTTAACAAGCAGAATCACTGAAGGAGAAAATCACAAATTGTAAGCCACCGTTATGGTGATCAGTGTTTGCTTTAGTCGGGCTCTTGACCCTTATACATTTACTTTAGATTTTGTTTGGCTGTTGTATCTTATAACTGCCCAATGAACAAAGAGAAAAAGTGATCTGATGGTGTTGGTTATATTATGACAATCATCATTTGAACTTGATCACTGAATTCATTAAGATCCTTATTTCTGACTTAGATTTATGTTGTTGATTACAGCATAACTGTGAATCTGCATAAATATTTTAGATATAATACAAAGGATTTCTTAAAAGTTGTTTTGAAAAAAAAAAAACTTTCTTTTAGGCACACACAGATGTCAAGATTCAGTCTATGCATCTCAACAATGGTGACGAGCAGAATATTCAATTAAGAAAAGTAAATTACACAGACAATTCAGATCATAATTTATTCATACCGCAATGCATGATGGGAGCCATTAATGAGTTGTGATTGGTGGCAGCGACTGCAACATGCTTTATTATTGTCACCATTGTTGAGATTCACAGGCTGATTATTGATGTCTGTGTTTCTAAATAAATTAATTTGAAAGTCTTTTGATCAGAACAATAGTTATGAAATATTTTTGGATTATATGAAAAATACTGAAAATCATGTGCTGTAGAATCACAGAGCTGCTGTAACTAACAAGATAAGCCATCTCAAAAAGTTTTGTTTTACAGATCACAACATGATTATGTCAAAACATAACCAACACCATCAGATCACATTGTCTCTTTGTTCATCTGACTGTTATAAATCAATAACAGCAGACAAGTAAAATTTAAAGTAAACATATAAGGGTCAAGAGCTCAACTAAAGCAAACACCCATCACCTTAATGGTAACTTAAAATTAGTGATTTCCTCCTTCAGTGATTCTGCTTGTTAACATCAGGTGTCTTCAATAATGCTCAATCATCACTAAATTAATCACTTAATTATCTCATTAACTTTAACACTCTTAAGTGTTAATTTAACACTCATATTTTAACACTTTACACTTTTGAGTGTGGACTCATATACACTCCCAGGAGTGTTAATTTAACACTAGAGTTTTTGCTTATTACAGCAATCAGTTATGAATGATTTGAGCGATGAGTGATGCACATACAAAAGTATTACAGCATATCAACAATCAGCATATGAATCTCAACAATGCTGACAATAAGTAAAATATTCAGATAAACAGATCAACTTTAAACATCCAAAAACAGGCTAAAAATCACAACAAAAGCACAAATAAAAGCAAATACATTTTTGTTGTGTGTGTGTGTGTGTGTGTGTGTGTGTGTGTGTGTGTGTGTGTGTGTGTGTGTGTGTGTGTGTGTGTGTGTGTGTGTGTGTGTGTGTGTGTGTGTGTGTGTGTGTGATAGCTGTGATGTGTGTTTATGTGTGCAACAGCTGTCCTGTGTGTTTATATGAGTGTAACATCTGTTCTGTGTGTTTATATGTGTGTGTAACAGCTGTCCTGTGTGTTTATATATGTGTAACATCTGTGTGTTTATATGTGTAACAGCTGTGATGTGTGTTTATATGTGTGTAACAGCTGTGATGTGTGTTTATATGTGTGTAACATCTGTGTTTATATGTGTGTAACAGCTGTGTGTTTATATGTGTGTAACAGTTGTCATGTGTTTATATGTGTTTAACAGCTGTTGTGTGTTTATATGTGTGTAACAGCTGTTGTGTGTTTATATGTGTGTAACAGCTGTTGTGTGTTTATATGTGTGTAACAGTTGTTGTGTGTTTATATGTGTGTAATAGCTGTTCTGTGTGTTTATATGTGTGTGTAACATCTGTTGTGTGTGTTTATGTGTGTGTAACAGCTGTTATGTGTGTTTATATGTGTGTAATAGCTGTTCTGTGTGTTTATGTGTGTGTAACATCTGTCCTGTGTGTTTATGTGTGTGTAACAGCTGTTCTGTGTGTTTATGTGTGTGTAACAGCTGTTCTGTGTGTTTATATGAGTGTAACAGCTGTGATGTGTGTTTATGTGTGTGTAACATATAAACACACAGGACAGATGTTACACACGCATAAACACACATCACAGCTTTTACACACATATAAACACAGGACAGCTGTTACACACACACACACACACACACACACACACACACACACACACACACACACACACACACACACACAAACACACATCACAGCTGTTACACACTAACAGCTGTGATGTGTGTTTATATGTGTGTAACATCTGTGTGTTTGTATGTGTGTAACATCTGTGTGTTTATATATGTGTGTAACATCTGTGTTTATATGTGTGTAACATCTGTGTGTTTATATGTGTGTAACATCTGTGTGTTTATATGTGTGTTACAGCTGTTCTGTGTGTTTATATGTGTGTAACATATGTGTGTTTAAATGTGTGTAACAGCTGTGTTTATATATGTGTAACAGCTGTGTGTTTATATGTGTGTAACAGCTGTTTATATGTGTGTAACAGCTGTGTTCATATGTGTGTAACATCTGTGTGTTTATATGTGTGTAACAGCTGTGTTTATATGTGTAACATCTGTGTGTTTATATGTGTGTAACATCTGTCTGTTGATATGTGTAACAGCTGTGTTTATATGTGTGTAACATCTGTGTGTTTATATGTGCGTAACATATGTGTGTTGATATGTGTAACAGCTGTGTGTTTATATGTGTGTAACATCTGTGTGTTTATATGTGTGTAACAGCTGTGATGTGTGTTTATATATGTGTGTAACATCTGTGTGTTCATCTGTATAGGGTGTTCTGACCAGCATGGTTCCCACAGACGGTCTGGCCGAGGCCGACAGGTTGACTCTGGGTCTGGTGAAGGTGTGGGGTGTAACAGCGCCCGTCACTCGTGTTACCATGAGCGTGACTGGACAGCCTGATGTCGACCTGCAATTCACATATAACGCTGAGGTCAGACGCTTCATGCAAACACATACTTCAGTTTCACACTGTCAGAAACACCCATATAAGGACAACAAAATGGAATCTACACTGTAAAAATTGGCCTGTAAAAAAAGGGGCCAAATTTTGACAGTAGCATGCTGTTTTCCATTAAAACAGCAATATACAATAGAAAACAATGCATTCTGGGTGATATTTTTTTTATTTTCGAGAGAGTAGCCTACAGGAATATATTGTGAATTAACAGCGCTCAAAGTCGACACTCAGAGGCTGTGTTCCAAATCACACTCTATACTCTCATTCACTATTCCCTACATTAGTTCACTAAATAGTCCACTTGACAGAGTGAATCAAAACAAGTGAGATAATTCAGACACTGATGAACACCTGCTGCTAACAATCAGAATAACTGAAGGAAAGAGAAACAAGAAGAACAGAAAAAAAAGAGGAAATCAACTTAAGATAAAAGAAGACAAATCTCTGAAGATCTTTAGGAGAGGAGGATTAAACAACTCCACAAACCGCACAACCAGCTTCACTTATTACTAACCAGACTGACTTTATTTCTGTTAGATGTCTTGAGAAGTTCTTATTAAAAGGTGACAGAGGTTTAGATTTAGTTGGGCTCTTGACCCTTGACTTTTGAACATTAGTTTTTCTTTGGCTGCTGTAGTCAAGAGCCAGAACTCTGGCTGGAACACTGTTTGTTATGTTTCATGGTCCAGGTTGGCCCAGTTTTTTTTTGTTGCCGTTTGTGGAGCCTGGGCTGTCTACTAGTGATGTATGTCTCGAGACCGGTCTTGGTCTCGAGACCACTTTTACGTGGTCTCGGTCTTGTCACGGCCTTGACGGTCTTTGGTCTTGGTCTTGTCTTGGTCTCGGACCTCTCGGTCTTGTCTAGGTCTCGCTGTCTCAGACCGACAGAGTGGTCGGGGGATTTAGCAATACAATACTACAATATCCACGACGACACAACGTTCGATAATGCAACATTATTATCCGCAACGGAACGGATTGAAGCGCGCGCCTGAGTGAAGACAGTGCAGCGTGTGCGCGAGCCACACGAGAAAACACTTTATCCCCGCCACTGATCGCAGCGGCAACGAGCACTTTGATCACTTGATTTAAAAAACACATATCAGTGACATGATGGGTTTTAACTTCATTCAGGAGATTTTGGGTAACTGCACAACTGACAGATGACTTTGAGCGCACCGCCAACGGTGTGTGTGTGTGTGTGTTGTGTGTGTAACCATAGCGACAAAACGACCAAATTTCGGATCCTGCACTTAAGCCTTTAATTTCGTTTTTAAAAATGTAATTATGTATTTAAAAGTTGCAGAATGGATTCATTTGGAGTCTGAGACTCCGAAATCGGCAGAGATAGGCAGGCATTTGCTTAGATGAATTTGTGTCTTTGATATCTCTCTCTGTGTGTGTGCACGTATGTGTTGTTTGATTACAGTATTGTATTTAAGATGGTGTTAGACTAAATAAATGGTCTTTTTATATCACCTGCATATCTCCGTTGTGTTGACTAAACATTAGGCCTAATCCAAGTTTATAATTGTGCATCTTTAATTTGATGTTACGATTTCATCTACACATTAAGTATAATTTTAATTGGTTACATATTTCTCATTCTTTAGACAGTTGTTGGAGTTGTTGCCTTTGGCTTGCTCAGTTGGGGATATTCTGGGGATATCTAATTTGATTTTATCAATAAATTCCACTAGAAACAAACCTTGTTGTATTATTTTAATTTAATACTGTGAAGCTGCTTTGATACAATCTGTATTGTGAAAAGCGCTATACAAATATACTTGACTTGACTTGACTTGAGCAAGATGGTGTTGGAGGTGTTTGATGTTTTGTCAGATGAACCAGTCAGTACCAGTCATGTCAGTCCTCAACAGTACACAAAACTTAAGGGAGTCTCAATCCTCTAATAGTGCAGTAACAGCAATAATTCATGCAATAATTGCTACACATAGTTGATCTCACCCAGTCTGCAAATACATTTACAGTGAGCTCACAGTCACACACATGACATGGTCTGTCTCTGCATTATTCTGCCAACTGCGGCTGACCCCTAGTATGCTGCTGTTCTTGAATTCATACAAGTTATAGCTTAGCTTCAACACTAGTCTGTTTTTTTTCCCCTCCGGTCTCGACTTGGTCTCGGTCTTGGTCTTGACTTATTCTGTCTTGGTCTTGTCTTGGTCTCGATACCCTCTGGTCTTGGTAGTGTCTTGGTCTCGGTTTAGGCGGTCTTGACTACAAGTCTACTGTCTACAGAGACCGTGTTTTTTTACAGTGTGTTCAGGGGACAGGCAGCTAGCGGATAGTGAGATGTTTGCTGTATGTGACAAAAAATGTTTCAGTCTAAAAAACATGTGACATCGCTTAGAGCACCTTTAATTCACTATTACACATAGATGTTTGCAGTTTTACATTAAGAAATATTCCCTTTCAGTTCACAGTGCTATCTGCATAGATACTAGTTTTTAAACTCAAACTGTTTGAAGCAATCGGTTTCCCAAATGATATGAGTTACCTTCCATATGGTAACATACTGTAATAAAGAAAAAAGAGCTGTAAATTAACTGTAGAGGGCTGTAAATATAAAGTGCATTGCTGGCAACCATTTTATATTGTACTGTATTTTACAGTACAAATTTTACAGTGTTTTTATTTAGTTTTAGTCATTTAAAAAATGTCTTCCTGACATCACATTGACGTATGGTGGTTGTTAGGTAGTTTAGCTTTAATTTAGTCTGATAAACTGCATCTCTTCCTCTCCCTCAGGTTCAGGAGTTGCAGTTTGATGCAACATCACAATCTCACCCCATTGAAAAACCTTTCACAATCACCTGGAACGAGGCTTAGACTCGGACACCAGTCTACGGATAGAGCAATCGCATTATTATTTACCTTTACTTACCAATGTTCAGTAGTAGTGATTATGCTCCACCATGTGTCAAAATTATTGATGGTGACCCTTTGACCTTACCCCAGAGAGCGAGTGGGATGGAGAGATGGTGGAAAGTCTGACTACGGCTCAGAGAAAACTGCATGAACGTCAGTTTGACAAAGTTTCTTCATGAAAATATGGACTGGGCGAGAGGTGAAATTCTGATGAATAGTAACCGTGTATTCGTTTACATATTTCATAAACCGTCTCGAGTTGTTACACTCTACACCACTGACGGCGCCGGCAAATTTATACCAGGAGAAAACCCCTGCCTGGTATTTCCTGATAAAGACTGGATTTTATTTTTCAGAGTGGTTATATATATTATATATCGCAGAGTGTGACGGGGTAGCACCGAAAGTCCAGTAGCGTGTGGTCGGGGACCACTCAGAAGCAGGATGAATGCGTTTACATATTCTGCTGCAAAGACAAGACAAAGCTCTGGAAGAAAACATGACGTGGACGTTGAAGATCTCAAAAATTACGTTTATTACAGCATAGCAGTGGCAAAGTACACAAAGCACTTTAGGTCTGGGTCGAGACACTAAACTAAACACTAAAATAGGCAGAGCCAGAACATGAAATTTCTTTTAATTTATTAATTAATACAGATTTAACTAATCATTTACCTCTCTAGTTCTGTTCTAGGTCTAAATGCACACAGATTGAGTAAAGCAGCTCTAAAAGAGTCATTATCAGATCAGTTTGATTCAGTTCAATTCAGTAACAGCACAGTTTTTGCAGGTAGAAAAACAAGTAAAAATGCATAGCTTTTCATAAAATAATAACATATTTTATATCTAATTAAAAAAAATGAAACTTATGTCAAGCAGAGTTGTGTTTGATATAAAAAAAAATTCTTTTAAAAAAATAACGTACTGAGATTTCAAACACCAATAATGAAGAACCTGGCATCAGTTGTTCACTATTGAGTGCAGAAAAGTGAGTTTAGGACTGAAAATACCTGAGTTTGTGATTTATACTGTGACAGATGTAGACGACAGAGACACTTCAGCCCCGAGTTTGAGTCAATATCAAAATGACCTGAGAATCATGTTGATTCATGATCATCCTCTGGACACTGAGCCGCTGAACTGATCAGATTCAGATTCAGTGAATCGGGAGCATCAGATCTGACATTTATTTGATCACCAGATTCAAGATCCCTGTGAGAATTAGATTCATTTAAACATTAATATTCATAAAGGTCTGCCTCATCTGTACATTAAAACATCAACAGCCCTTAAATGTGATTCAGTCTCAGTTTGATTCACTCACCTGTTTTCTGAATCATTGCGCTGACAGACAGACGGTGCTGCCTTTGGAAAACATCTGAACACAGAATGACACTTATTCATGTATTATTATATTCATCTTAGTATTACCATGTATTCAGAAAGATTTGATAGTTTAGGCCAGATGTTTTCAAAGTGAAGTTATAAAGATTGTGCTGTATAATTATAAAGTGTGTATTTACAGATGAGGGCAATTTGTGTCAATAAGCAAGCATATTGTGTTCATTACTGACACATGAATTACAATATTTTAGTTTAAGTTTCCATGACTCTTTCTGACACAATTAAAGCTTCTGGACTCACTTGAAGATCCTTTTACGCAGCATAAAACAGATGAAGATGCTGAAGATGACGATGAAGAGAGCAAACAGCCACAAAAACTGATCTATTCAAATGATGAAATATCAAATCAGCTGATGTGTAAGAATGATAAATCAATATTAGACTTTGGATTTAAAGCTCTTGATGTTTTACCTGAGGGCTGGAGAGTCACTTCAATCAGAACATCTTTAAAACACACAACGATCACAAATATCAGACAATATGACAGAAAACGTATAAGAAAAAATATCAGACACACGTTTATCAGCTGAAACTCACCTGGAGTCGCTGCAGTTTCATTCCTCACTGAAAAGCACATTGACAGTCATCAGAATTACAGAGGTAAATAAAGGAGTAGTTCACTTTAAAATGAAAATTACCCCATGATTTACTCACTCTGATACCATCCTAGGTGTATATGACATTCTTCTTTCAGACGAATCAAATCAGAGTTATATTTATAAATGTCCTGGATCTTCCAAGCTTTATAATAGCAGTGAATTGCAACCATCAGTTTGAAGCTCCTAAAAGTGCATCTATCCATGATAAAGGTGCTCTACATGGCTCCGGGAGGTTAATAAAAGCAAAGCCATGAGTTTGTGTAAGAATAATATTCATATTTAACACGTTACAAAGTAAAATTCTAGCTTCTGGCCAAACGACTTAAGTCTAAAGCGCAGCTTATGCGATTAATGCAACATTTGATATTGACAGCTGATATTGATGCTACGCTACTTCCGACATCACGAGTTGCGCTTTAGTAGTGATAGGGTACTTTCAGCGAATCAACAGTTGATTTATATACATTTGATAGCCCCATTCATTTCAAGCCAAATACATTTATTTCACAGTTACGTTATACAGCCATTATATACCACCAGAAAATACAAATTATATTCATATAAATAGAATAGTCTATGTGGAAATAGATTTTTTTTTATTAAGGTTATTTCTAAGCCTTAATTGGCGCAAAATACAGTGTATCACAGATCACATCAGGTCATCTGTAATGCATCTGCTTGTTTTACACTCTCTGACCACCAGGTGGTATTGTGAGTAAATTAAACCTCGAGAAATGAAACCTTTTGTGAACACTTGACTGAAAAGCAATGTTACATGAGGCTTCATCTCACCATAACTACACTTTAGGCGTAAGTGGACGTATGACTGTTGGTGACTCTGTACATTGTATTCGGTGAGTAAATCATGGGCTAATTTTCATTTTGGAGTAAACTATCCTTTAACACTGCTCTGTGTTTTTACCACCAGTAAGTTGATTAGATAATTAAGAGATTAATTGAGTTGTTAATTGAATTGATTGTTTGGTTATTGAAGACAGCTGATGATAACAAGCTGAATAATTGATATGGAAGTAAAATAATGCCAAATGTTTTTGAAACAAAAAAGCCTGTTGAATTGCACTACTTGAAAAAAAAATATGCATTGCATTAACCATGCTTGCATTTTAATGCATTGTATTTTTAGGGCTTGCTTTTATCCAAAGTGACTTTATATTTGTTATTTTTAATAACAATTCCAGTCACGCCTGATCCTCTTCCTCTCACTTCTGTCATTAGAAGTAGAACAAACATGACTTTTTACTGCGCCGAGTCGAAGTACTCCCAAAAAGTTCCGCCATACATTATAGTTATTCTTTTTAACCCGCTTAGAAAAGCGCCACATTTTATTTTGTGTCACCATACTTGGTCGTATAACTACTCGTGTAACTGTTTTTAAATAGGGAAACCGTGGAGGTGTTTGGTCACTTCTAAATTAATTGCTGTTATATACCACTGAATATACTGGGCTAAGCTATAGTGCTATCAAAGTGTCGCCGCGCTCCAGAGCGATTAAGTGCACGCACTGAGACGAGAGAGGTATGTATCAACTCGTCTTAGTTAAGGGAATAACATAGTTTAATATGAAAAAACGGTGGAGTATCCCTTTAACACTGATCTGGTGGTTTCCATATAAACACAGAGCAATGCTAATTTAACTTAAAGCACAGAAGATTCGGTTCAACACAGTTTGATCTGAATCTCTTAATATTCTCTGTTCATGCTGATAGTTGAAATGTTTCTCTCACCTCTGAACATGCTCACATGACTATAATGAAGCTGAAACAAAATAAATAATCATTAAATCATCATTTATAATGTTCATGAAGGATTAATGCTTCTGATGCATCTGTACGAGTAAGAAAATAATCATCAGTTCTGTGTGTTATGAGAATATAAATGTGTTGAGTTTTACAGATTTGGCAGAATCGCAGACGATCTCATGATTCAGATTCACACAGCGAGACGTGACGAGATGATCCGATGAGACTGAAATAACAGGATCCATCAGTGTTTCAGGAGTTGATGGATCTGCGATCTTAAGTCCATTCTGATCAAATCAAACACAAGACAATCAAACTGTCAGTAACAGAAGATGACGAAACTGAGGTAACATTCACTGACAGATGTTTATTTGCAGGAATGTTAAAGCAGCAGGTTAGTAACTGAGTGGTCTCAAATGAAATAAGTTCACAGTAATACTTTGCTCACATTATTAATGCATTATACATTTTAGTTAATACATTTACAGTTTTTTCCGATTGCTAAACGACAGTGGGCACAACTGGAGTCACATGTGCAAAACTCTAACTACAGTCTGCACAGCAGCAGTTCATGTGGACCAAACTCTAGTTCGTTTTTCATTGCTTGAACACAGTTTTCAAAACTCTACACACTTATCCCATGACTTTAACCACAACCTGCACAACACTGTGGATTTACAGCACTTTGTTCAAATGCTAACACACTGCTGTCAAAACTGTGAACCACACATTCAAAACAGAATAGATTTCAGCCTTGTGCCTTTCACACACTGCTGATTGCAATCTCAGCTGAAAGGCTCCCATACACAAAATAAATATATTTGAAATATATTTTTGGAATATATGCAAATATTCGAAATTGGCCCAATAAATATATTTTAGTTAAATATATGTAAATATATTTCACACTTACTGTAACATCATATATTTTTGTTATATTTCAGAATATATTTCAAAATGATAAATATAAGTGACCAACAATGCAAATATATTTCAATGTATTTGGAATATATGCCACATATATATATTTCAATATATTGTTTTTCTGTATGGGTGGAGGTGGAAAGTGTTTGGTCACCACCCACATGACCAAAGGTCTCTTTTGGAAGCCATGCGTGCCGGATGTGAGGACACGACTGCCAGGGATGGATAAGACACTCCAGAAGGTTCTTCCCCAGGTGCATGGCAAGAGAGAATATTAGATGTGATGTTGATGAAAACCTGTGGCCTGATGCTAGAGAGAGGCAGGATTAGCCCCTCAATTATTTGTTCGAATTACATTACATTATATTAGGCTACATTACATTACATGTTCGTATGTACTTTTAGTTTCTACCTTTTTTTTTCTCATTACTGTAATTCCGTAAATTACTACAGACTATTGAAGCAAACTGCTAATTTTCATTTACCTTAAAGAATTGTTATGTTCTAAAAAATTAAATAAATCATGTGAAAAAATGTCACTCTTTTCTTTGAAGAAAATATACTTTGTATGAAGTCACTGAAATTGTTCAAACTGTAAAGATGAAAAGTTTGTATTTTCTGTATTGGTGTTTGATGCTAGTGTTTTTACTCTCAGTGTGTTCTGAGTGACAGTGTGTGTTATCTCAGTGAGGGTTGTGCATAGTGTTTGGCTGCACTGAGCCTGTTTTGAGCCATGTGTTAAGAGTTGTGTTGCTTGGAGTGAGTTTTGCAGGTGATGTGAACTGTTTAGCTCAGGCGACTGTTGGTAGTGCAGACTGTAGTTAGAGTTTTGCACATGTAGCTCCAGTTGTGCTCACTGTCGTTTAGCAATCGAAAAAAACTGTAAATGACAGTTGGTCAATTTAAGTCAGTCGGTTTCTGCAAGTGAAATTAGTTAACTCGAGTTTTAATTTAATGCATTTTTACAGTAACATACTGTAGATTACAGTAAATAACTGTAAAATCAACAGTGTTGCCAATATTTTACTGTAAAAAGCCTGGTAAAGCCTTACAGTGTATCAGAATCGCACGCTGTCTGAGCCGTCTTTGTGCGCATGCATCGGATCTGTCACTCAGCGCGAGTAAGATCATTTTTCATGGACAAAGGACAGGTGCTCCTCCCAGAAAAGCACAAATGTAATGGTGTAGTTAGAGGACAGAAACAAACACTTAACTCTGCATACCATCTCTGCTCACAGTTAGTGTGTGTGTGTGTGTGTGTGTGTGTGTGTGTGTGTGTGTGTGTGTGTGTGTGTGTGTGTGTGTGTGTGTGTGTGTCACCTCTGAGAACCAGCTCTGCTCACAGTCTGCATTAAGTGTTTGATTGACGACAGCAACGGAAACAACATACAGAAACCCCAGAGAGCTGTGAATGTCTCCACATGTCAGTGTGATGTTATTCATGATTTAGTGCTGAGGGAAACAGGAAACTTTGTGGTTTTAATCTTCAAAACCAACAGAAGCTGTCAAGTGTAATATCACAGTATTAAAGAAGAAATAACAGAATCAGTTTTCAGACGCAGCACATAAATGAGGCAATCCCAGTTCAGTTCATGTAGTTGAAAAGTCACTTATAGTTAGTAGAATGGCTAAAGTGGACTATCGAAATAAAGTGAAACTGAAATGGGTTTAAAAGAATTGTGGATGAGGTGTTACTGATCTGTGATAGAAAGCAGAACCTCATCTTCTGCAATTTCTTCATGTCTTTCAAATAACAACATTAATTCAGGTCTGTTTCTTAGGCAAACAGATTTAGTAGCTTATTTATACAAACATTCAAAAACAAAAAGTCTAGATTTGATCAGAGTTCAACAACAAGCATCAGTCAAAGACTCACCAATTTAATTCAGTCACATTGTTTTCGCAAATACTTTACATTTGAAGCCTTTCCCTGTAAGATGTTTATAATTTACTAATCATAAAAACTGTATTGAAAATATTTTTTTACCTGAAGCGTGTCCTTGGTTAAGATGAATGAAGCCTGAATGATGGGAGCGAGCTTGTGCTAAACTAAACTCATTCAGAAAGCTGCATGGATTTGATTTTGCTTCACATGAGCGTCATTGACAGTCTGTGGTGGGTGAAATAAGACAAAAGGAAGTGGCTGATGTAATAAACATGTAGGTAGATAGAACCGCAGAGAAACTTCCTCCAGCACACCCCTCATAACACCCCTAACCAATTTTTTCTTTAAAAAAGTGTCTGAAAAAAATACACTAACTTTTAAATATCAATATATCTTAATATTTTACTTCAATCAAAAAAGATGAAATACTGTGATGGAGAGCCAGCGTTGCTTCTCCATCCCTCGAAATGTATCCTTATTGTATTTTGTATCATGTATGTTATGTTTCCTGTTGTTAGAAGAGTGGGCCTAACCTCTAGGTGTGTGTACACGCTGGGAAATGCTTTAACTAATTTAGGAAATATCAGTTGTGCAAATTACCATATTTGTTTTTCTCTTGCCTGTTTGTTTAATTTATTGATTGTTTTTAAACTCTTTGTCGTGTAACCTTTATTTTTATTTTTGCTCATATCCACTGTTGTATGGACCTTTTGCACTTCCTTGCCTTTGGAAGCATTACACTTCTTTTGGAACAACCTTTAAACGGATGCCTGGTGTGAATCTTCTTATGACCGCTCGGGTCTCAATCACAGTCCCCCAACAGATATTCTACTGACTATACGTAACTTGGCAACTACAAGTCACATTATTCTCCTAACCCGAACCCTAACACCTAACCATAACCAAACAGTCTACAGACAGTCTACTAATACTCTAATGAGAGTTAGTTGACATTGCAAAGTTACTTATAGTTAGTAGAATGGCTAAAGTGGACTATTGAAATAAAGTGAAACTGAAATGGGTTTAAAAGAATTGTGGATGAGGTGTTACTGATCTGTGATAGAAAGCAGAACCTCATCTTCTGCAATTTCTTCATGTCTTTCAAATAACAACATTAATTCAGGTCTGTTTCTTAGGCAAACAGATTTAGTAGCTTATTTAGACAACAACAAGCATCAGTCAAAGACTCACCAATTTAATTCAGTCACATTGTTTTCGCTCATATTTTACATTTGAAGACTTTCCCTGTAAGATGTTTATAATAAAAACTGTAATGAAAAGTATTTCTCACCTGAAGTTGATCCTTGGTTAAGATGAAGATCGATAAACTCCTCCAGAATGTGTGCGGATGTGTATTTGAAGCGCTTCACATGAGTGACAGTGATGGGTGAAATCAGACAAAAGGAAGCAGCTGATGCAGTAAACATGTAGGTATAGAAACTTTCCTCAAGCACACCACTCATCTAACACCCAAAACCAATGCATGTACACTCACACACACAGTCATTCCTATCATTACGGGTCTCTCAATATGCGTAATGGTGTTTATACTGTACAAACTATATACATTCTCAAAAACATTTGAGAAAAAGAAGTGTTTTAAAAAAGTGTCTAAAAAAAAAACACACTAACTTTTAAATATCAATATATCTTAATATTTTACTTCAACCACAAAAAATGAAATACTTTCAGCTGCATCAGGACAGATTCGTGCCATTTCTCTCTTTTCATGGAAACACCATCATAAACCTTCTTAAAGGTCAATACACTGCAGTTGTTTAAAAGGCCCATTGTAAATGTATTTAGACTTATTTGTATTTAGATTTGTACTTCAGCTCATGTTAACTGCTTGATGAAGTGAATATATTATGTTTGCATAGAAGTAGGGATTGATTTGTGTTCATGTATTCTTATTGTTCATGAAAGTGTTTCTGCTACATCTCATTGTTTGAGTCTATTTAGTTATTGAATTGTGTTTCTGTTATGTCATATTGATAATTTATTGTATGCTTTGTTTTAGACCACATAACCGTGGAAACACCAATGTACTCATTTGCACATATGTGCTGAACCTTTATTGAAGCTGTATGGAATTAATGAGGAGAAAATAAAGCATGTCTCAAAGAGCTTCTTCATGTCATGTAACCCTCATTTCCTGATGCCGTATCGGCGATTACTCCAGTCTCTCCATCGTGGGTAACATAAATGAAACACGGGTTATGCCTCTAACTGGACATCTGTGGTGAACTAGTCCCCCACTGGCAACCCCAAACTGATTGAAGTTCTATAGATGTCATTATAAATGCTGGAAGACAATAGTTAATGTGATGATGTTCAACAGTGTTAATCTAATAAGAAGTGATTCTAGTTGTTCGAGAGGGATAGAGAGAGTTTGTGTGAGTTCAAAGTGAGTTCAACAGCAAGATCAGCGAGCTATATTTGTTTCTTTCTGTTTCTTCTTTTTTTTACAGCAAGGGTTAACAGTGTACGTACGGCGTGGGTTTGGGTCATAACAGTAACCCTGCGGTTCTTAAAGTCTCAGAAGGAGAAAGAACCCGCCTGGTTACTTCTAGCGAAACGCTGCAGTAGTTAAAACAAACCTTGACTCATGTGTGTCTCTAGGTTTCACACTGTTATTGTGGTTTTTCTGGGTATTGTGTTTTTGGGTCGAGGACATCTAAACCGTGGGTTGATTCACATATCTTGTGGTAAACGGTGTTTGCATGCACGTTGACAGAGACAAGTTTCATAACCTGAACGGATGCTTGTGCAAATAGCGGTTGAATGGTCTGGTGTGTTCAAAGAGCCTTTTCACCAGGTTTACAGTATCAGATGAGTCAAAAATAAATCTCTTCAGAATCATCATGACCAACAATATTCAATTCAACAGATGTGTGTGTCTCATTTAAAGAAAGTCTGTAAAAATGTCAAGGCAGATTCTTGAAATGAATGTATTTGAAGTGTATCAGAAGTGAAACACGGTCATCATTTACTCTCCTTCATGTCAGTCCAAACCTATATTACTTTACTTTCATGGACCAAAAGAAGGTTCTCTTCAAAAAAAAATCTGCTTTTGTGTTTGACAGAGGAAAGAAAGGCATGTGTCTCTCTCCCCTCTGAATATATGATCTCACCTCACGTATAATCTGAAATGAAAGAAAGAAGCATTTGTAGTGTTCATGAATGACTCATTACTGTATGAGTTTATTGTGTTCATGATGGCCTGCAGCTCTAATGCTTTCACAGTCAAATCAAAAGAACATGATCATTTCTGTGCTTAAATATGAAATATGTATAATTGTTGAGAAAGATTGAGTTGACTGACTCCTTTAGAATGACACTGAATCTCATAATGAAGTTCATCCATGCAGTGAGACGTGACAAGAAGACCATGAGACTGCAGTGGATCTGTGTGGATTCGGTGGATCTGCTGACAGTCGCCCGTCCTGATCAAATCAGACATGAAGAAATGTTTCTGAGTGAATATTTCTGTAGAGAGTGTCACCTCACCTCACAGTCAAGATTACTGTTCAGATTCAGTAAATCTGCATGAAGTCTGTATTCAAACCCGCCGTCAGTCTCTCCACGTGTCACAGTGATGTGCAGTATTACTATTGCATGACAAGGGTTTTATTGGAATAAGCATTCAAACAATACTGGAAATGAACACTGACACAGTGGAAATGTTAAAGGGGTGGTTGATTATGATTTCACTTTTCTAACTTTAGTTAGTGTGTAATGTTGCTGTTTGAGCATAATCAACATCTGCAAAGTTACAACGCTCAAAGTTCAAAGTAAAGGGAAATATTTGCTTTTAAAGAAATTGCTTTTTAAGAACTACAACAAACGGCTGGTAGAGACTACATGACATTCCTCCCGGGTTAGTGACATCACCAACCCTAGAATTTACATAAACCCGCCCCCTGAACACGATTCATAGATTATCAAGATAGAATATGCTAATCAATGACTAGAATATATCTACACATAAGCTACATAAATTCATCAACTAACCATTCAGAAATGTTGTACGTCACTTCTTCTTGAGTCTCTCCATCTTTGTCTGACTCCGGTTTGAACATAAAAGGCCAAAAGTTGTTGAAATTTTCAGTGCATGTGTGTGTGAGGTAAAAGGACATGAGCTCTTGAAGCTCCGCCCCCTGTGCCGGGAGCAACAGCTCATTTGCATTTAAAGGGACAGACACAAAAACAGTGCGTTTTTGCTCACCCTCAAAAAGTGACAAATTTAACATCTATATAAAAATATCTGTGGGGTATTGTGAGCTAAAACTTCACATACACACTCTGGGGACATCAGTGACTTAATCTAAATGTTAAATATGCTAATTCGGGTTATTTCGAACCCCTGCAGACAGTCGGTCAGAACTGTGTAATGACATCAAATGTAGTGAATTCACTCTGCAGACTCCCAATCTCTTTGAAAGTGTTTACTGATGATAAATTCATGAATGTGATTCTCCTGGTTAAATAAAGGAAATAAAAATTCAATTTAACAGGTGTGGTTCTGGAACAGAAATACAGAAATAAACTTAAATGAGAGTTTCTTTTTTACTTTAACATTTGTAAGTGATATGATTATAAGGCTATGCTCATTACAGGTATGAATAACAATAACATTGAGCCCTTAATAACGTAATAGGAAAACAAATAGAACAGCCATAAGTCCGCTAGATGGCGCCCTTAGCGCATTTATGGTGACTGAACACATTTAGATCAATGATAACATGTACTGATAAATCACAAAATAATCCAACACATTGTCATGTCTTACTGTAAATTGCGTGTATTACTTGCAGTAGCTATTATGGATATTGATAAAGGGATAACAGGACGGCAATATTACTTATGTAGCACCGGTATCACACCACTTACTGCGCCACTGGACCAGTTCTAGGTTCTAAGGAGTGGGGAGCAAAAATAATTACACCAAAGACCGTTGCTTTAAGTACAAAAGGCCGGCAATTTACTGAATGCAAGACACACAAAATAAACAGAATACAAAACAAACAAACAAAAAATACCCTGCAGGTTCTTAACTGAGGTAAGTATAATAAATGAATAGGTATTTCACTCTATTTTGGTTCTTTAGTTCACTTAAGTTACTTTAGTCAGACTAATCTATGTTAGACCGGTCTCTTTCTATTTTAGAAATCCTATTTTTCTTCCTGAGTTAACTCTTTTTCCTTTCTTTTACAGGTAAGAAAATACCTTCAATTTACACAACCAAATCAAAGTGGATCACAAGCATTTCAAATCACATTCAAACATATGAACTCAATATGAAAATAAAAGTATACCACTTTAAACTCAAGTTCAAGTCCAAATGTGAGTTCAATTGTTCAGTTCAATGAAAAATCTCAGTTCGATTCAGTTCAGTTCAAAAATAATAGTTCAATCAGTTTCCAATTCAATGAAAGGTCTCAGTTCGATTCAGTCCAAAAATAATAGTTCAATCGGTTTTCAGTTCAGTTCAAAAACAATTTCTGATACTCCTACCACTCTGGCAGCGAGTTACCATACGCAGGAGATTTCCTCACTGATGCGATGGAGAAGATGAGTTGAAAGTCTGGGTCTGGCTCGCCATCTTGAATCCGTCTGTGCATGCCATGTGCACACCCGCACACTGCAGGCCAATCCTCGCTCCGACCGAGCTTCAAACCAAGCAAAAAAAACCTGACCTGTGTAACAGGTCATAAGCACAATAAATCAATTTTTAAATCCTCAAATTACACGAATGAATATTTCACAGTCTCTGAGTTGTAACATTACTGCTACGTGCTTTTTCACCTCTAAAATGGCGGCGGAGCGGCCTCTTTTAACTCACGGCTCCGTTTCCACACAACTACCGCACACATCTTTCATTTACAAAGCATACATTCACTTTTATAACATTCACAGTTTTCATAAACCCAAAATATTAAATGGTAAACAGTTTATGGCGAAGCATTTCCTTGTAAACAGCTACGTTTTTAATGTTAGCTCTCCGCCAGAGAAAGGAAAAAATAAAATAAAAATACAACACGGTAAAATGCAAGAAAACAACTCAAAACTCACCAAAACCGGGGTGGCTTAGTTCTCATAAAATCCCCGTCAGTTCCCAACCAGGTAAGTTATGTTTTTCAACTGCAAAATCAACTTTATCACTCTTTTCTCTGCTAATTAAACACAGTTCGTTCTCTCTGATCTATCCTCTGCTCTCTCCTTCAGGCCTCCGCGCTGCAGCGTCACTGAAGTACTGCGTCTAACGTCACTAGTCCCTTAAAGGGGCAGTGACATGAATTTTCTGTCAGCATACTTTTAATCTTAAACATTAAATTGTTGTATTAACATTTTTAACATTTTTAACTCTGATGAATAAACTTACATTAAATGAATCACTTAACTTTCAAACTTATTTATGCAGCTTTTAAACTATTTATTCTTATTTATTTCATATTTTAACATGGGTTACACTTACATAACACAGATTCCTATGGCGCAATGGCGCTAGATACATCTGAATCGCGGCATGAATGATCGGTGCATTCTGAGGAAAAACTGACAAAATACACTTACTTTCTATTCACGCACACTATATTACATCAGTAATATTCAGATGCTGCCAACAAACGTGCGATAAAGTGGAGTCATCTTGGAACAGCATACGTTCATTGCATCTGCTCGGTGCACCTGCTTTTCCTTCTTGGCACGTGATCGGTGATGACGTTGAAGGGTGCGATTGGTCAATAACAGAGGAGCCTTTTGAACACATGCCACTTCAGTCGGCACAACCAATACTTACACAGTGGCGTCTATGCAGTCTAATATACCTTGCTTTTAATTAGTTCTATGCAGGTATACCAACCCAAAAGTAATAATACAGGCCTTTTATTGAAATAATGAGAAGTGTCAGCTGACTTCATTTTAAACACTGAGATTATATATTCACAGTTTACAAGAGACATTGTTTACAAAAGGACAATTTTCCAAGACATGTTTTGACTTTAAAAAAAGACAGAAAGACTCAAGTTTGACAATATGATCTAAGCAGACTCTATTCATCTTTGTACACTTAGATTATTTTTATACTGGTCTCATATTCATATCTCTTTTAATTCCTTTCATAACTGTTTTAATTTTCCTTGCTTCCATTTTGTGATTATTTTAATTCCTTTCTTTGTAAAGCACTTTTCTCCCTCTTGTTTCAAAAGCACACAACACTGAGTCAAAATTAAATAAACTTGTATTTTATTTATTTTAGTTCATGCGAACTCGTATTCGCTAAAACCCAGGCTAACGCAAGCGGTCTTCAATACGGAAATGTGCTCAGCGCCACTTCAGGGTCTGAGCAGACGTACACACTTTTCCTTGTCGTAGTACTGTGGGTTATGGAAATCTGAGCTATTCCTGCAGATCGCCATTCTAAATTAAACGATTTTTGAGGATGACTTTGTGCTCTTTTATAAGTAAATGAGATTAATCAGGCTTTGTTTACAAGGCGGAGAACTGAAAAAAGGCGATGAAGTGATCAAATATCAAATCAGCTGATAATGATAAATCAATATTAGAGTTTAGCTTTAAAGCTCTTGATGTTTGACCTGTGAAGTGAAATAAACACTTAATAGTCATAAGCATAAAGTAAACTCACAGAAGGGACTATGAGCAGAAATGGCAGAGGACAGAGATCAGCACCTGCTCTTGAGAGTGATGAAAAATCCTTATATATATACTCATACACACCTGTAATGTACATGTATTACATTTCCATGCATTAAGTCTATTGTCATATTAAGTAAAACACATTTCATTCATTCAAACAATTTCATTTTCGTAAATGTTTCACATAATGTGATGGGGGAAACATGCAGAAATAATAGCCTACCTCTGCCAATGAGATATTTAAGACTTTAAAGTCTGTATCTTTCCACATGTGCGATTACTCTTCTGCAATTCTTAAAGCAACTTTTCCTACTATTGAATGCTGTTTTTGACTTCGATGTTGATGTGCCTTTAGGATGCCTTTCCCATCCTCGCGTGAGCGCGCCGCGCACGCGCTCGAGCAGATGAAAGAGACACGGAAGTGGGAGATGGCCGCTCCTCCGCGAATTGCTACGGGACACTACACGGTTTAATTTCGGGCTGTTTGTCTCTTTTACTGTTTTATCCACTCCTTGACATGTATGTTAAGAGTGTGCTTGTGCGAACTATCCATAAGGACTACCAGTCCTGTGCCTCGGGTTTTCCTTCTCGCCTCGATCCGTCTTTTACTTCACCTGGACAGGACACACCCTCTGGCAGACGTTACAACAACAACCCTCTCCGTTTTCCACAACTGTTTTATTCAACCAGTTCTAACTGCAAAGATGTCACTCTCTCCATAACACTATGAAAGAAGAGTAAAAAAAAAAAGTAAATAAACTTAATGCCATCCACATGAATTCCAAAGAGACCAGATACAATCAAGTGTTTTCTTACTGAAATGTGAGTATTACATTATTTACAAGGATGTTTGTGCAAAAGTAACCATTCTAAATACAAACTGTACATATTAGCTAAGTATAACTTCACAAGCCTTTGTCTATTGTTTAGAACATTTAACACAACAACAAATCTCAGCTTGAACGAAAGCAGCAAAAGTATCACACTTTCTATTACCTGGCTGCGTCACTTCCGTGATCCACTTGTAACAGAAAGTTAACTTCAAACTTAAAGGGATACTCCACTTTTTTCGGAAATATGCTCATTTTACATCTCCCCCAGAGTTAAACAGTTGAGTTTTACCGTTTTAGAATCCATTCAGCCGAACTCCGGGTCTGACGGTACCACTTTTAGCATAGCTTAGCACAGATCATTGATTCTGATGAGTCCAGTAGCATTTCTTTCAAAATGACCAAAGAGTTTCAATATTTTTCCTATTTAAAACTTGACTCTTCTGTAGTTAAACCGTGAACTAAGATCGACGGAAAATGAAAAGTTGCGATTTTCTAAGCCTATATGACTAGGAACTACTCTCATTCCAGCGTAATAATCAAGGAACTGTGCGGCTGTACCATGAGTGCAGCAGGCGTAATGATATGACGCAGCGCCTGAAAATAGGTCTAATAGGTTAGACAAACTTAGTCCCGGTCACGTTGGAAGAAGTTACCGAGCTGGGGACTATTTTCAGGCGCTGCGTCATATCATTACGCCTGCTGCACTCATGGTACAGCCACATAGTTCCTTGATTATTACGCTGGAATGAGAGTAGTTCCTAGTCATATAGGCTTAGAAAATCTCAACTTTTCATTTTCCGTCGATCTTAGTACACGGTTTAACTACAGAAGAGTCAAGTTTTAAATAGGAAAAATATTGAAACTCTTTGGTCATTTTGAAAGAAATGCTACTGGACTCATCAGAATCAATGATCTGTGCTAAGCTATGCTAAAAGTGGTACCGTCAGACCCGGAGTTCGGCTGAATGGATTCTAAAACGGTAAAACTCAACTGTTTAACTCTGGGGGAGTTGTAAAATGAGCTTATTTCCGAAAAAAGTGGAGTATCCCTTTAACTCATGAGGTTAGTTAAAGGGGGGGTGAAATGCTCATTTTCACTCAATCTCCTGTTAATCTTGAGTACCTATAGAGTAGTATTGCATCCTTCATATCTCCAAAAAGTCTTTAGATTTAATATATTTATAAAAGAAAGATAGGGTGTACCGAGTCTTTCCGGAAAAAACCGAGCGTCTGGAGGCGGGCCGTGTGGGCGAAGCCAGAGCCATAGAGAGAATCCGTCGATCTGGGCTTTGTTTATAAAACATTCATCGTCGAAATGCAGGGAACAAACAGTCTACACAACTCGTTTTTGCCCCGGAAAAACAATCTGCATCCACTGTTCCTAACGCTGGGTTCTTTGGGAAGCTGAACATGGTAAGCTTTCCCTCACATCCAAAAACACACTTTGGAGACACTATGCAGCGCCACCGATGATTTCCTGTTGAAGCGCGTTGATGTGCGCGGTCTCGCTCTCCTCTGGTCGACGTGTGCGCGGGCGAGCTTTTCCGGGAGAAATGCTCATATAAGGAGTTCCACTCTGGTCTACGTCATTAGATCCACGGTCGAAAAAAAACCAGCCGAAACTTGTACCAACCCGGAAGTAAGATTTTCGGCACAGAAATTCTCCGTTATTCGTCCAAAATATTTTTTAAAAACTTTGGCCATGTTAAGCATGAGAATCCATCTCTTTAACACTGTAAACAGCTCTGAATACATGAAACACCATTGTACCCCCCCCCCCCCCCCCCCCCTTTAATGTAAATGCTCCACTGTCCCTGCCACATTACCATGTACTACATAAAATACAAATTCATGAGCAAAAAACTCTCTAATGATGATATAATGGCATTGCAATGCAAGTTTAAAAAAAAATGGTAGTACAGGTACATGTTATAATTGCCACATTGTGGACAAACTCAGCACAACAAACTACCTGGAAAATAACTGTCAGTGTTGCAAAGTTCTCAATTTCAGCTATTAAGAAGCTCAACAGAAGATAATGTCGTTATTCAGCTCAAATCAGATCAAGATTTGTTCTCATCTAAGTTAGATTACACCTTATAGCTCTATTCTGGCCTAATCAAACACAACACAAGATGATTCCTGGCTGCATTATGAGTCTGTGATTTCTGTTATTCAGAATTTTCTATACACCTCCTTCTGACTGGAGACTGAAATACACCACAGAGAGATTAAGTTCATTGCTGAGTCGTAGTCTGTCCGGCAGGTTGAAATGTTAAATTGGTAACTTAGCCAGGCTTGACTGTTTGCATTAGACTTAAATGTGCAATGTGTTCCTATCTGATCCTGACGCATAGTAAATAACACTTGTGTTATTCACACACAGCAACAATGGCTCCACCCAGACGTCACCGACGCGGAAGCATGGAGGAACCACTCACCATGTCGTGAGAGATTGTTATTGTTTTAATATTTAATGTTTATGTTTGTTATGGCTTTCCACTTGATGCAGAGGATTAATAAAAACCCAACCCAGCTCATTGGAAGAACTCATAGTTAGAAAACTCATAGATAACATTCAAAAGTATCAGTTTTCAAATCTTAGAATTGTTAAAAAAAAGTCGTAACATAATATTGTGCAAGGAATTGTGTGAAAATAAAATAATTGTATTACATTTATTAATCAAAACTCTGGCCCTGTAAATCGTACTTTGTGTGAAAAGCAAAAAATGTCATCAGAGTTTTACTGCCTTTAGTGTTCATTTAAACTGGAAACTTCAGCGATTTGTACGTATAGGTACGGTTTTTGAGTTTCGCTTAAAAGAGGCACGTATTTCCAGAGCCTGGGTAGATATAAAGTTTTAAAGTATCAAACTAAAGAAACTGTTTCATCTTTACATATCATCTATAACACACCTTTACCATAAATGTGCCAAAACATACAGAACATACCGTATAAAAATCCCTGATATTTCTGTTCTGTTTTTTCCTTTAGATCTGATGTTATTCATCTCTATGAGGAACTGAATAGACTCAATGAGGACTTTTCTTCTGAATGCAACAAGCATTTGAGGACGATATCTACTCTCATCAATGGGTTAAAAGAAGTGTACATAAGTGCTGTTTGCAGCTCTAACGCAGGAGCGAGAATGGGAGGATTGGGACTGGCAATCCTGTTTGTGGGATTCGCTTTATATGTGTTTGATGAAGAGGTTTCTCTCATTGTTGCTGCAGCCGGGACAGGAATGGCTGTCGTTGGTGGATTTAGATTTGCTTTTGGGCAATACAAGACAAGACAGCTGATGAACATTAAACAAAACATTGAAAAGGAACTTCAGGGAATTCAGGATCAACACAGCCCTATTATTGACATCTTGGAAAAAATCTGTCACCGTACTGAGGAAATATTGAGAGACGCTTCACCATCAGACCACAAAGCCCAGGCGTTGAGTGAACGTCTTACCTCCTGCTTTGATGAAAGGCACTTCTTTCAGGAACACGACAGCAGTAAAGTAGACGACTGGATGTCTAAAAGTGTGCTTTTGTCTAGAAACCTTTCAGAAATGATCTCCAAGATTTGTTCTGTGCCTGAAATCCTCAAAGAGATTATCGAAGACAACAAGAGGAAACGAGACAAACCCGCAAAACCCACACATCAACAAATAGAGTTCAAGAAGAACGCAGAGAAAGTCATTGATGAAATACGGAGATTAATTTGCAACTTAAAAAATGGAGTAAAGGAAATCAACCAAAGTGCAGAAATAATATCAGATAATTTGACTTTGGATTTTTTTGAATTATTTGACTTTTAATTTGATTTTAACCTGGCAATAAGTATGAACTGCTGAGACTCAACTTGACCAAAAGTGGTTATTTGATATTAATAGATTACATTCATTAACAATACTCTCTTGCCACAGATCGGACATTCTGAATTTTGATTTTTAAAATACATTTTGTGGAATTTTATTTTAATACATGCATGAAGCATGTCACCATTGTTGAGATTCATATGTTGATTATTGATGTCTGTGTATTAAGAAAAAAAGTTGGTTTGGTTTTGAACTAATTCAAGTCTAAGGGCGCTTTCACACTAGCACTATTGGTGCGCACCCGGGTTCGAATGACGTCAGAGCTCGGTTCGTTTGGATGATATGAACGCTGTCTTCCGAACTCGGGTGCGCACCCGCAAACCGTACCCGATTCCGCTTAAAAGGGGTGGTCTGGGGTACCGTTCATGTGAAATCCAGTACGGTTCGCTGCTGATATGAACGCAGTCGAACCAAATCGCGGAAGTGATTTACTTAACTTGTGTGTGTGTGCATGTGTGTATACACTTACCTTGACGAAAAGCGGGATTGACGCACTGCAATCGATTTCTGGCTGTCTCCGCAAAAATTGTTTTCGGCGGACAGCCTGCTGTCTTTGGAACGATTTTAGTACTTTTGCGGCAGACAGAAACAACTGTGTTTCTCTTTCTGTATCTTTTCTTTGAAAACAAAACCAAAGGTTCAAAAAAAGACGAACAAATGTGAAGCGAGCAATTCTATCCATTTTGACGCCTTTTCATTCATAGCGGTTACCAAGCAACACGATTATGCACCAGCTGCAACTTGATGACGCAAGCGTACCGCGGTTCGGATAAAAATAATATAATGTGAACACAGTCCATCGGGGGCAGGGGGAGGGGGGGGGCGCATACAAACCAAGTGTGAAAGCACCCTAAGACTCTATGAAGTTCATGGTATGTATTACACACTCCTGTACAGTTGGTGGCGGTATAATACAAAAGTAGTAATCTGCCAAAAACAAGAAGAAAGTTGGTTTGAGCGGATCCCTAGTAGGGCTGGGCGATATGGCCAAAATTTCATATCCCGATATAGCTAATTTGATATCCCGATAACGATATACATAACGATATAGCAATTTTTCTGTTAATTCAGTTCATGAATAGTCTACCGTAAATCCTCTAATATTGGCCTGTATTCCATTACCGGCCGGGTCTCTAACATTGGCCGGTCTAGCTGTTGGCGGAGGTAAATAATTATTAGAACCAACGTTTTTCTGGGCAGGCCACAACATTATGCTTGTGATAGTAACATGCAAATACCACAGGGGGGCAATGTTTGCTAACGAATCCAAGCCATAGCTACGGTAGCCTGGTCATGTCCATGGTCATGTCAATCACTTCGCTCTTGACTCGCACGTGACGTGAGACTTCAGTCACCGGTAGGCTTTAACGTTGTTTACCATGGCAGCCGCGGAGCCAAAGAGGATTTTTGGCGAAAATCAATTTTTAACCCCCTGGGTTCGACAATCGCGCCGGCGCGATAGGTTTTTTTCATATAAGTGCAAAAGAGATTCAAAATATTCTGTTGACTTTGATCTTAATTACGGAGAGCGCGCGCTATTCAAACGCAAATAATCTGAGGCGATCCACGCAAACATGTGAACACCAATCAGTTGGATATGTTCACTTTCAGGTTCACCTCGTTTTCATTTCGAGGAGCAACGGATCCGGTTGAGGAATAGGTCAGTTCTATATTTGCTTTGTTCTAATCGCAATAGTGTCTGTATACGCAAAAAGACTGTTTAAATATGAATCGCGTTTCTCTCTCTCTCTCTCTCTCTGTGTGTGTGTGTGTGTGTGTGTGTGTGTGTGAATGAATGAATGAATGCACAGATGCGCGCTGTTGTGGAGCTACTAACGGGTTGGGTTGGCTGGTCATCTAGTTGAGAATTAACTTACCCTGGTCTGAACCGCGTCTACTACCGTCTTCCCCCATGTTTGTTTATGTATTGCAGCGTGCATGGGCATGCCGTGAGGTTAATTCTGCCGTAAAACGCCTTATCGTGGCGTAAACGATAGAGCCTTATATAAAACGATAGACATTTTCTATCGTCCAGACGATATATTTCGTCATATCGCCCAGCCCTAATCCCTAGTATTAAAAGGTAAAAACTGTGATATTGTTCTAGTCAGTATTGTTATTGTGCTCCTGCCGAGGGTGTTAACCCCAAAACTCAATATTTTTGAGCTACTTAATATTTTTTCTAATTCTTTTGTTAAGCTGAATGTGCCTTTTTAACTCATAGGGAGAAGGGTGCCATTTTTCTTTTGTTCATCTTTTTTTATTTGATGAAATACGGAGAGGAATTTGCAAGTTAAAAAATGGAGTGAAAGAATTCAACCAAAAGGCAGAAAGACTATTAGACAGTTTGAGTTTAACCTGACAAAATGAAAAAATATGAACTGCTGAGACTCAACTTGTTATTGGATCCACCTGACAGATAATGAGCAGTATTGGATGATTTCAACATTTCCTTGTCCTACAACAACTGATGTTTACGTTGTCAAAAGTCAGAAATAAGTTGTTGGTTTTAGATAAAGGAAATTGATACTTTGTTGAATTCAGACATTCAGGAGTAAGATTGTTTTTGCTCTGCATTTTATTATAGATGTCATTGTGTGTATATTATGTGCTTTATATTAATCACTTTCATAACAAAACATGTAATAAATTGTACACACAAATAAATGTATTTGAAATATAAAGTGAATGAAGAAATTTGTTTTAAGGGTTAAACCCTTCTTAACCCTTTAACGTCCTCACCAAGAACAAACAAAATTTAGTTGGGGTGATAATAAAGATAATCAATGTTTACTATTATACTGCCAGAAACGAATCTAAATGATTTCACTTTCATTCAGTGTCCAAACCTAAAGAAAAGCCAAATGGGTAACGCTTTAGATTATAGCCCGGAAAGTACTGCGTAATTAAGAGCTTTACAGCTTAGCTTTCACTAATTATAGTGTACCTATTAAGTACTTGCATGTAAGTATAAGGGAACAATAATTATGCAAAGTTTGGTGAATAAATGGGTAACAACCAGGAGAATTAAAACAATATGTATACTGTAAGTATTATAGAACTAAGGGGTACTTATTCTACTATTATGATACGACAATCTTACACTCTTAAAATGGATGTGTTAAAAACAACACAATCTGTGTTATACAGTATCTTAACACACCTGTGTGTCTAGTTAAGGACAACTCATTTTGTTTTACTTTTAACTCAACCAGTGTGTTATTGTTATTGTTTTTTTTTTTTTATCGAACCATTTGTTAACAATCTACTGGCATTGTAATATAAAATTCTATAGTACTTTAATCTATAGCTTGAAAAAGGGAAAATAAAGTAAAATACTTTCAAAAACCCAACATAAAAAATATTCACTTGGAGTTATATTCTTTTCCTAAACAGGAAAAGTAAAATACTTTCAAAAACCCAACAAAAAAAATCTTCACTTTGAAGTAGATTATTTTCTAAAAAAGGAACCATTTAGAACATTGAAAACAAAAAATAAGATGGGTGTGAATTACACGTCTGACATTAGGCACTGGCGTTTTCTCTTGAACGCACTGAACGTTCGGACAGCAACAGAATTCTCCTTACAGCGTCTCAGGTATTCTTCATAGGCTCGGATGTGGCTTAATTCTCGGCTCACACTGATGTAGCTTGTCTCCAGGTCTGTCTACCTAGCATTTGCACTTGCAAGAACTGTGGATGGTTGGATCCTTTCTACCAACTCCTCTTCAGGTTCCCAATCAATCTCAAAGTCTGCCACTTCTCTTATTTCCTCCTGAACAGGATGACGTGGACGGGCCGGTCTAGGTGGCACAACCGGAGGCAGGACCAGCTTTGTTGGTATAGATTCATGGAATCTCCAGACTGCAGGAGACTGCACCAGGAGAAGTTGGGACAGGATCCGCAATTCTTTCATGTGCCTCTGAGTGACTGGAAACTGGTGCTCCAACTCTCCAAGTTTTTGACACAAAGTCGCCATTATGGATCATCCCCATAGAGCCGAGGAAGGCCAGCACAGTCATCAATCGCTCTTTTGGCAAACACTTTGGTAGCCTGTCTATGCATGTCTCCAACCATGGCATCCCATGCTCACGATATTTCACCAAGTTCCGTGAGTAGGACAGATCCAACTCCTCGATCTTTGCGCAGACATCTCTATAGGCTGCTGCTCGAGACGCAGCAGATGGAATTTGAGTTGGGCGATAGAGCTCAACAAAGTTCTTGAAATTCCAACGTGCCTTCCGGTTCTGGTTTTCATCCCAATATTTTATATGTGGGAAGAACTTCAGCTTGGACAATCCAAACTCCAGACAACGGACAGGATCCAAGCTCATGGAAGTGACCATTTCCACTGCCCTACCAAATGTGTGGGGATAGCCGAACCCTTTCCGTTCACAGACTTCCCTTGCCAACTCACCAACTGTCCGGCAGTCTGTTAATCGCCCGATTGGACGGTCAGGCCCTTTCCAGGAATCCATTGGAATGCGATCATTCCTCTCATACAGGTCGACAGAAGAATCCTGACCAAATCTTCACCCACCACTTGTGGGCCGGCCAGAAGGCAATCTGTCAACGGAAAGAGACGTAGAACTCTTAACTTCTGGAGTTCATCTTTCATCCATGTCCCCAGGGGAGGAGGACCTTCACCTACACTTGCCAAACCAATAGGACTCAGGCCGAGAAATCCCCTCATTCGAGATAAGCTGTTTGTGTTGGTGGAGCAAACACCAAGGGGTGAGGCATACTGCCTTGATGTTGCGCAAATTGGCCATCCAGAAAAAAAACTGCTCAACTGCCAATTCCAACTGGAATGCCTTCTAGGAACCCACCAAGTCCCTTCTGTTTGTGGAGAAGGTCAAACAATGTACTGCTCAGGTAGGTGGCTACTGGCTTCACAATGTGTCATAAACCTAACCCATCATCGTTGTCTTTGAAGGGTGTGTTATTGTTCTTAACAATGTAATAAGAATTTGAAGATCTCTGTAACATGAATCTGTAGCATGATAGAAAAACACAAAATGTAATGACATTTTTCATGGCTGATATAATGGCTGACTTTAAATTCTTTGAACTACTAAAACTAATTGTGTCCACTGAAAGAAAAACAACATTTTGACAGAACGAGCAAAGTAGCCTACCTTCACTACCTTCATTATCAGTTGGCATGACCAGAGGATTTTCACTGTGGACATCTTTTGCAATTTTGGAACAATATTTCCTTCCCATTTTCGAAGAAAGAGGTCATCCTTTCCAGAAAACATTTTTCCAAACTCAATGTCAAGCTACAACACAGGATAGAATACACAATTACAACACTACTGTGTTTCCTCAGTATGTTCACAAAATATTGAGTCTTTTCGAGTCAAGTTTTAGTCAATCTTAACTTTAGAGAGGCATTGTGGGTCATTCCAGGTTATGAATAACAGTAGAAAAAAAAAATTAAGAATGGCATGCCTACAAATCGAGGATATTTTTCAAAAATCTGTTGGGGACTTGTTTGCGACCCATAACCTGTGATTACTGTATGTTTTCTCCATGCCAGATTTGATGGTATTGAGGTTTTCTGGAGATGGTTTCATCCTTTTGATCACAGTCGTCCACTCCCGAGAGGACTCCTCCTCCACTTCAGCAGTTATTTCCAAAGTGATAGACACTCCAGAGGAATCACTGATTCGACTACGTTTGCGCTGGTAGCGACGCTGATCATCATGAAGTTTCCTCCGTAGATTCCGAAGTCTCATCTCAATAAATCCACTGTGGGAAACTGGGTCATAGAAATGTTCCTGGATGAAAAGGGGAGGATAACAATTGTAACTTTCACAAGAACCCATGATGTGTGATGAGCAAACCAGCAGAGTGGATGTACTTTTGGTGTTATTGTAACTTAATATTGGTAATTTAAAAGATAAAAATAAAACCAATTACAGTCACTAAATGTTCAATTGATTTGTAACCTAACTAATTAACATCACACTTACTATTCCAATTTGCATTTATTTAAAGTGGGCTCTGTGTGTTTTAATTACAAATCCTTCATTCTCTTCTCCCATCTTGATCTTCAGAGAAGGAAACAGTGTTACCACACTTTCTGCCAACATCCGTTTCTCTTCATTACAAGGGTAACTATCAGCAAAATAAAGACATAACATGGAAGAATTACCCAATACATAATACATTAAAATAAAATACAGGAACCAAATTCAGTCAGTTTTCTCTGCTGAAAGTTTTTTCCCTAATTATGTTCAAATTATTAAAAGTAATCAGTGTGTTTTCAAAGTATTCAACATCTTTATACATTATCACATTCACAGTTGTTTTAGTTAATTTCTCAACTGTAAACTTACAATCCACTTTGTTCCACCAACGCACTGACTCCTATCTTCACAAGGAGCTTTCTTGATGTCTTTGAAAACATTCCTGAAGCTTCATAATCCTTATATATACTCAGACCTTTGCTTTATCAGTGCTCGCATTGTGTCTACATCAATTATATTACGGTGATGCTGGAAATATAAAAAGCACAAAGTAGTTTTTATTAGATGAGTTAGTGATTAAGTCACTCACTTATATTGCTCCTGAATGAATCAGCAGTTTTGAATGAGCTGATGAATGATTCACTCATTAAGACATCACTTAAAACTGTGGTATAAATTATTGAATGATTTGACCATAACTCATTACTATCCTTGATATTCTAACATAGGTCATTTTCATGTGTGTGTAGACTTGTGTGGATTGAGTTGCTGCACTTCTCCCCACACAGAATTTACATATCAATGCAGGAAGAGAGTCCCCCCTTGGATAGGTAGACCTCGGTCAGAGAGTCCCCTCTTGGTGAGTGTAGAGCGATATTGGTCTATAGTAATATAGACATGTATGTGTGTGTGTGTGTGTGCAATGGCACATAACAATAGCAAGTAAATTGTTAGGGACTGCATAACCAAGCATAGAAAGTATTTATGAAGAGAGAGAAATAAATAAGAAAAAAAATATTATGAATGATAAGAGGAGTCTTCTCACCTCTGCTTTTGAACTGTTGCCGCCGGGCCGTCTGTATTTTTACACCGTTGTAGATTTAAATGGTCTTTCCTCAAGCAATTATTTTTTATGATAACTGATGTGGTTGGTCTTTTTTATAAAATTGTACATTGTATATGTTTATCTATGCATATTGTGATCTCTGATGCCTGTGTGAACATAAGACAGACTTCATTTTTCACACACACACACACACACACACACACACACACACACACACACACACACACACACACACACACACACACACACACACACACACACACAGTTCCATTGCAGGCTATGAAGTCCCCTGTCGGATAGGTAGACATCTTGGCATGTTTACTTTGTGTACTTAATGTTGCATATTTGAAGTTATATTTTGAAAAAAAGAAAAAGAAAATTGTGTATGTCATTTTTGTTTCTTCAAAATGACCAAATGCAGCAAGTTAGTTTTGCATTTGATCTTCAAGAAAGGTCCACTGTTGGATGGTAACGAGCGACACATGTTTGGTTGCATTTAAATTGAGCAATATTTCAAACACTGAATATCTCTGTACATCAACATCCTAGAAACAAAGGAAACAGAAAAAATAAGGACACGTCTATTGATTTTATTAGAGTAGAAATTATGTTTTAATTAATAGGCAGCCAATACCATCAGTCGCATTATTAATATCTTGGTGTTCTTGACAATAAGCTTAAATGGGAGATGTGGACAGATCATATACTGTAAGATAATTAATTTCTTAAAGCAATAACTTTCCTGTGATGTCCACAACATAAAGCTTCTGATGTTTGATAGTGCTGTCATCGAAAGTGTTATGATATTCTGGATTATTTGTTGGTATGGATCTGCTACTGAGGTACAGACGAAATTATTAAGAAAAGTAGTAACAAGTAAGTAAATTGTTAGGGACTGCATAACCAAGCATAGAAAGTATCTATGAAGAGAGAGCGTTAAATAAGAAAAATAATATTATCAATGATAAGAGGATCTTCTCGCCTCTGCTTTTGAACTGTTGCCGCCGGGCCGTCTGTATTTCTTAAACCATTGAATGAAAAACAGATTCAAATGGTCTTTCTTCAAGCAATTCAAATGTTTTAATTTTTGATAACATGGTTTGGTCATTCTTTTTTTTAATTGTATATTGTATATGTTTATCTATGCATATTGTGATCTCGGATGCCTGTGTGAACATATATAATATACATATATATACATATATAAAAATTACATAATGAAGACAGACTTCACTGTTCACACACACACACACACAGTACCATTGCAGGCTATGGAAGTCCCCTGTTCGATAGGTAGAGATCGGTCAGAGATCCAGGTCCCCACTTTGCATGTTAAAAAAAAAAAAAAAATTTAAGTTATATTATGAAAAAAGACCTTAAAAGATGTTTTGAACTTTTGTTTCTTCAAAATGACCAGAAACACTAGTCCCCTCTTGGCCAGTGTAGAGCGATAGTCCCCTGTTAGTAAACTAGACGTGTATGTGTGTTTGTTTGTTGTGTGTGTGTGTGTGTGTGTGTGTGTGTGTGTGTGTGTGTGTGTGTGTGTATGTGTGTGTGTGTGTGTGTGTGTCACCTCTGATAACCAGCTCTGCTCACAGTCATTATGTCTTTGTGTATGTGTATGTGTGTGTGTGTGTGTGTGTGTGTGTGTGTGTGTGTGTGTGTGTGTGTGTGCGTGTGTGTGTGTGCGTGTGTGATTCACCTGAGAATCAGCTCTGCTCAAAGTGTGTGTGTGTGTGTGTGTGTGTGTGTGTGTGTGTGTGTGTGTGTGTGTGTGTGTGTGTGTGTGTGTGTGTGTGTGCGTGTGTGATTCACCTGAGAATCAGCTCTGCTCAAAGTGTGTGTGTGTGTGTGTGTGTGTGTGTGTGTGTGTGTGTGTGTGTGTGTGTGTGTGTGTGTGTGCATGTGTGATTCACCTCTGAGAACCAGCTCTGCTCACAGTATGTGTGTGTGTGTGTGTGTGTGTGTGTGTGTGTGTTTCACCTCTGAGAACCAGCTCTGCTCACAGTGTGTGTGTGTGTGTGTGTGTGTGTGTGTGTGTGTGTGTGTGTGTGTGTGTGTGTGTATAATAGTAAATAGCTCTAATTTAAGCAGAGACGTCAGAGAGTCGTCAGAGTCAGACTTCCTGTTTTTCATCTGTTTTTTTGTTTGTGAAGTTTCAGAAGTGAAGCTCGTCTGAAGATCATTTCCTGAATGACAGTTTTCCACTGGTCACTTGGTACTTTATTTTGTGTAACTATAATGTAGCTAAACATAATGAGAAGTAGCCTAAATATCTGCTTTATGGTGAGAATTTAAAATATTATTCTTTAAAGCATGAAATTACATGATTTCTGATCGATTACAGGTTTTCTGAATTGCTAAAACACATTTCTTGAAACCATCACTGACTTTCTCAAAACCCCTTATACACAAAACCAAATCTTCAAACCACATCCAGAGAGACTCTGACAATGCTTTCAGATCATACACACATCAGTCAATATTATAAACACTACAGAGAAAAATGGAGATGCAGTTACAGAAAAAAAGTATATTGTAACAAAGTAAACAAATTTAGCAATTATGTAAAAAAGTACAGGAATGACAGCTTACCGTAGTTAGATAAATAAATACTGTATGCACTGCAAGTGTAGTATTACACTGAATATTGTATTGAATGTCTGTATATTCAGCACTTGTGTACTGTGAAAATACAACGGCAAAAGCCAAAAAGGTTACAGTAAAAAAACTCTTCCTCCTCTTACACACAAACTGTTCCTCATTTCACTCTTATGTTGTTTCCATCCAGTGTTACTATCAACATTAGAGCAACAGTTTTGGCTCTCTGAACGGACTTGTATACAGTTGGTTTAGTCACATCATTAGAAATAAGTGTGAACTATTTTGAGTCGTTGTGTTTAAACGATGACAACTGTGTTGTAGTTGTGGTTAACTTTTGCCTGCCCACAGGGCACACAAACATGCCAAATATTAAAAATAAAAGGATTACAATGTAAAATATTATTATTGTGTACATAAAGACATGGTGGAATCCAGCTTGTCCCGTAGATGATCTGCTTGCGTTTTAACCTCTCTCACACACACATACACACACACAGCTTTAACCGTAAGGAGGGTTTCAATGTTTCTTAGAAATTGTGAAAAAAAAATATTTCACGTGACATTCAGACTATGAACAACCGTGACTCAAAGTAAAACTGAGAGTTGTGCTTGTAATACAAAGCACGTCATAATACATAATAGTTGAATTTTAAAGTTGACATTTAATCTAACAGAAGAAAGATAGGCTACTCTGTCACCTCAACACAAAGTAAATCATTTCCATGTTCAGTACAATTCATTGCAAAATTATATCATTATACAACATTCTGCCATTATAATATAACACTTAGCATTTTTCTAACTCAGTATAAATGGGGTTTCATCCATAAAAACGATATAAACTTCTTTTATGCTTTGGGAATAGGTTCCTTTGCAGGAGGATAATCATATTTACGGCACCTTTTAGCATCAGAGTTTGAAAACTCCTGCTCTCACTTATACCAAAACAATGTTGCCATAAATGTGCATACAGTGAGAAAGATATCGTAAATGCTCAGAAATGGTTGTTTTGTGTGATGTGAACATCCGCTTATCCGTGCTCTCAGCTAAAGGTCAGAACTTTGACCTTTAAAAGAAAGAGCAAATGCAGACGGAGATTACGTAACTTCTTCAGCGAGTTCCATTACGTAGAGCCGGAAGTGAAAGTAAATCTGAGCAGCTCGACTCCTGCTGAGTTTGTACTTCTTTCTTCATTTATTGATATGTTTAGTAATGATAAACAAATATTGAGATTGTTTTTACATTTTGAATGGTCTTTGTTTTCTCAGAAGCATTATCCTGAGCTCCTGTTCATACTGAGAGACAGTTAAAATGGTGACGACATCTAAAACACTTCCTGGTGAAATTGTGTTTGAGTAATAAGAAGTGCATTCTGTTAGAGTTCATAGTTCATAGTTGATTTATCTTGTAGTTCAGTTTTAGATCATTTCTTCAAAAGTCAATTGGTTCCTATCCAGACCACCTTCAGATTGAGCTAAGATATATCAATTACTGACGGCTTTAAATGACATTTAGTTTGTTTGCTGCTGCTGTCTTGTGTGTCAAAGTGTTTCATTCTTTTCTTAAATGTGAGGGATGAAGATACACTTGATCTTGTATATTTTATACGATCATACTTCTTATTTTCTGTCTCTTTCAGTGATCAAGAGATCCAGTCCAGATGATCCAGTGCTCCAGGTTCTTCTGATGGGCAGAAACGGCTCTGGGAAAAGCTCATAGATACACTATACTGGGAGAAAGAAAGTTTAAAGTTCAAAATCATGAGTCTGAAGTGTGTGATGGTAAAACACAGATAGGAGAGAAGCAGGTGTGTGTGTGTGATTGATTCTCCAGATCTACTGGATCCAGATCTGAATAAAGAGAAGATGGAGAAGATGAAGGATCAGCTGGTCTCTCGATGTTCATCACTATATGGACAAACTTTGTCGTGTGTGTGATCTCTCTCACCGAGGATTCTCCGTACAATGGATGTGCAAGTACTCAGTGCTGACAGAGGAAACCCCCCACTCTACGTTAAGCTCCGCCCACTGCAAACTGCTCATATAAACACTGCAGGTCAATCAGTCACAATCACAACACAATCAGAAGCAGAGATTCCAGCAGGAGAACCAGACCTTCACTTATACCAACTTACAGGTATGAATGTACTATAACTATATTTGCACTGATAAATACATATGCTTCGTATACAGTTCTGTTGTGCAGCACTGCATTTCACCAAAAGAATCATTGTTTCATTGCGAACTAAATTTTCAATTGCCATTTTATTACATGATGAAAGATAGATTCAACTCAATTGATTTGACATGATTTTGATGACTAAAATGTATTAAATTAATTAAATGGAAAATAATTTTCAAAAAACAGTCTGAAGGCCTGTTCACACCGGGACGAATTTCGCGCGCGATATTCGCCGACGTTTAACGCCTCGTGACTAAACAAAGGGCGCCAATGTGAGTGTGCACACCGGCGCGAAAAACGGCACGCGTAAAAGCGTCATTTTTAAAAAAAACGCCTCGGGTTCGTTTTTTTGGTTTGACGCGCCGCGTCAAAAACTATCCGACCAATGAGATTGCCGCTTTTGCTCACGTGTCTGGAGCTTCTGAAGTTACAGTAAAACACAACTTGGGGGCGCTCAAACACAAACGGTCTTGCCGTGCACACGTACGTAACGGCGAAGAAGATATACACCAAGTAGCGTCTACACTGCCGGGAAGAAATAAGACGAGGAAGATGCAAGGCAAGATGAGTGTAGAGCTGCTGGTCTCGTTGGTGTCGGAACATAAAGAACTATATGACAAACGCGACAGCGACTACAAAAATCTTGATAAAAGAGAATTGTTATGGAGTGGTTTCTGTTTTACATTAAGCGCCATCTAATGTCAGGGAATGAATTTGCATGTTCACTCGGCTCATCGTCAGCGAAAATCGCTTGGGTGTGAACACAAAAAACGCGTTGAAAAACGCTGGCGAATAACGCGCGCCGATATTCGTCCCGGTGTGTAGGGCCCTTGACTCTCTAACAATTAGGCCACGACTCACCAATAATGTATATTGTTATATTTGAGCTAAAAAATAAAAAAAATAAACTGAAGTTTAATGAAGTTTAAAGCATCACATGACCACGGGGTCTCGATGCAACTGCTGATGTCACTCAGAGCCGTCTCTAACACACTGTAAATCTGCATATTTCAGTCACTATAATGAACGCCTGAATGTGACGGTCGTGCCGCAATAATGTCATATCTATAATTATTTATTCAAATTTATAAGAACACATGGAAAAATGGCATCTGATAATAGGGGAAAGCTAAGCAGAAAGTTGTTGTGTGTTGATTGTGATTCTTGATGTGTGAATATCTAAATCACTACATGCTGAAAATTCTGTCATTTTTTGTTTTAAAACAGGTTCTTCATTTGAGTTGAATCATGATGTCTAACATCAGTGTGTGTTGTGGAGAGAGTGAGAGCGCTGTGGGGTTTGTGTATGTGATTCTGCCTGTTATACTGAATCACACACTCAATGAAGACTGTGAGCAGAGCTGGTATTCAGAGGTGACTATTACACACACACACACACACATGTGGAGAGACAGAGCGCTGTGGGGTTTGTGTGTGTGATTCTGTCTATTATACTGAATCACACACTCAATGAAGACTGTGAGCAGAGCTGGTATTCAGAGGTGACTATTACACACACACGCACACACACACACACACACACATGTGGAGAGATTGAGAGCGCTGTGGGGTTTGTGTATGTGATTCTGCCTGTTATACTGAATCACACACTCAATGAAGACTGATAGCAGAGCTGGTATTCAGAGGTGTCTATTACACACACACACACACACACATTCTTGTACATCTATCTTTATGAGGACTTTCATTGACACAATGCAACCTCTAGCCGCTTACCCTAACCTTACCCATCACAACTAAGTGCCTAACCCGACCCCTTACCCTAAACCGACCCTTAACCTCATTATAACCTGATCCCCAAAACCAATTCTTGACCCTCAAACAGGCCTTTAAAGGGCTCTCAGAGAGGGAGGACCGGCCAACATGTCCTCACTTTACTCTCTTTGTCCTCACTCCAATGGTCTAAAACTCAAACTGGTCCTCACAAAGATAGATGTACACACACACACACACACACACTCTCTCATGATCTGATCCTCTTGTGTGTGTTCAGGACTGGCGTCTGATAGCAGATCCATCAACTCCTGAAACACTGATGGATCCTGTTAGTTCAGTCTCATCGGATCGTCTTGTCACGTCTCGCTGTGTGAACGTCCTTCATGAGATCCTCTGTGACGCTTCAGGAGTAAATCAACTCTTAACACATCATTCCTCTGTTTTCATATTTCAGACTGATCTCATGAAATGGCGTATGTATGACACGCCAATTCGTATTTCCATTTTTGGCGTGCTATCAACACGCATAATCGCTTTTCAGCGTGTTTATCAACGCCGTTGACTTAACGTTACATTATTGTATAAATATGACCTACCCCAGCTCCGTCCCTAAACCTACACTGTAAAAAATTTACTGTAGAATTTACAGCAACTTACTGGCAATTTTGGTTGCCAGTAAGCCTGTAAATTTTACAAGAGTCCTGTAAAACATCAACTACAATTTAACAGTAAAAATACAGCACTAACAAATTGCTGTAAAATTTACAGCAACTTACTGGCAATTGTGGTTGCCAGTAAGCCTGTAAATTTTACAAGAGTACTGTAAATCATAAACTTCAATTATACTGTAAAATTATACAGCACACCTGTAAAAGCAGCAAAACAAGAACAGGTGTGAATTTACAGTTCTTTAATGTAATCTTTACAGTATGTTACTGTTATTAATAATGTACTGAATTAAAACCTGAGATAACTCACTTCATTTGAGAAAATTGATTGGTCAATTGCCATTAAATATTTACTAGAAACATCAATTGAACTAAATCCTACTAGTGATCATCATCACACATGAATGAGTTGAAAAACTTAAAAACATCATCAATGCATCAGCAACTACACAGTCACTGCCTTTAAATAAAGCAACATGCAACATAACATCTGTGTTTCTCTGCTCATCCTGGACTGAAGCTCGGGCTCTACTCTTCAGCACAATGGTGACACACAAAACTCAACAGAAACCCTTTAAATCCCAACAGATCATTAAACCACTAGCATATCTCCACTATAGCATTATGTGCAAAAACACATAAAATCACACAAAGCAAATCACAGAATTGTACTTTTTTGTTTAGTAAATATGACTGTGAGATTTTACTGTAAACAACTGACTTAAGCCACAGCTTTAGATGAAATCACCTGAAGAGTGATAATCATAATCAGACTTAATGAGAAATAACTGAGGTTTAGATGTTGATGATGTATTGACAATATTTCATTTGAAGTTACCATGATCGTGATTAGTGCTTTCTTTAGTTGGGCTCTTGACTCTTTATTTCTTTAACATTAGTTTTTCTTTCGCTGCTATAACCATATCTTTATAAGACAAGCTTGTTATAGCAATAAAAGCAAAGTAAAATATGCAGTGGTGTTGATGGTTGAGTATTGATGCTGGGGTATCAATGTCTAGTGGAAGATATGCTAATGTTGACCAGAGTCTATTCTCAAATTATGAAAAATTGATTGTAATAGTCATATGATACTACAACATGTCATGAGATCAGATAATTTGTGTTTTACATATTTACGAATCACAAAACTTCTAAATTTACAGGAACACACATATATCAAGAATCAGCATATGAACCTCAACAATGGTGACAAACAAAATATTCAGATAAACAGAAACTCTGAACATCACAAATCAAGCTACTAAAAAGTCATATCAAAAACAACAACAAAAATAAAAGCACATGGTAAAAATAAAAGAAAATAATACATTTCAGCTACATAATTTATGCATGCCGCATTGCATTCTGGGAATTATGTACTATGGTGGTACCCAGCATACATTGCAACATGAAGCTTTTCATTTGAATGTCACCATTGTTGAGATTCATACGCTGATTGTTGATGTCTGTGTGTGAGAAAATAACACAGCATTTTAAAACTTTCTATGCATTATATTTTTTTAAATCTGTTCAAATTATAATAATGCCGTGGGATGTCATATGTGTATTCTTAACCAATCATTTGAAATGACCCACATGATTGCTTGAGAATAGATTAAAGTGTAAATGAAATGAAGTACAGTCTTGTAAGCTCTATTGATGACATCATCAATACAGAGCCATTTACACCAGAGCACTTTTCTCTCTGCTTTTTTGCTCTAACTGTTGTGCCTCACAAACACACAGTTAAAGCAGCCAGAGAAAAACCTAATGTTCAAATGTCAAGGGCAAGAGCCCAGCTAAAGCCAACACTGATCACCATCATGGTAACAATAAAAAAAAAACATCAACATCTAAAAACATCAACATTCTCAAAAAGACCTTCTGATTATGACAGAAATAAAGTCAGTCTGGTTAGTAATAAGTGAAGCTGGTAATGCTGTTTGTGGAGTTGTTTAATCCTCCTCTGCTGAGATCTTCACAGATTGAATGTCTTATTTTCTCTTCAGTTGATTTCATCTAAAGCTGTGGCTTAAGTCATTTGTTTACAGTAAAATCTCAGTGTCAAATTTACTAAACAAAAAAGTACAATTCTGTGATTTGCTTTGTGTGATTTTATGTGTTTTTGCACATAATGCTATAGTGGAGATATGCTAGTGGTTTATTGATCTGTTAGGATTTAAAGGGTTTCTGTTGAGTTTTGTGTGTCACCATTGTGCTGAAGAGTAGAGCCTGAGCTTCAGTCCAGGATGAGCAGAGAAACACAGATGTTATGTTGCATGTTGCTTTATTTAAAGGCAGTGACTGTGTAGTTGCTGATGCATTGATGATGTTTTTAAGTTTTTCAACTCATTCATGTGTGATGATGATCACTAGTAGGATTTAGTTAAATTGATGTTTCTAGTAAATATTTAATGGCAATTGACCAATCAATTTTCTCAAATGAAGTGAGTTATCTCAGTTTTTAATTCAGTACATTGTTAATAACAGTAACATACTGTAAAGATTACATTAAAGAACTGTAAATTCACACCTGTTCTTGTTTTGCTGCTTTTACAGGTGTGCTGTATAATTTTACAGTATAATTGTAGTTTATGATTTATAGCACTCTTGTAAAATTTACAGGCTTACTGGCAACCACAATTGCCAGTAAGTTGCTGTAAATTTTACAGCAATTTGTTAGTGCTGTATTTTTACTGTTAAACTGTAGTTGATGTTTTACAGGACTCTTGTAAAATTTACAGGCTTACTGGCAACCAAAATTGCCAGTAAGTTGCTGTAAATTCTACAGTAAATTTTTTACAGTGTACCAGTCACTGGGGTTAATACCATTTATGAGTCTTCCCCTACCATCCTAGGAAAAAAAATATCGATCCCCAGATGTAGATCTACATTTTGCTCCGGTTTCGCTCGGACATTTAACGGCGTACACATACACGTAGGCCTGTCACGATAACAAATTTTGCTGGACGATAAATTGTCCAAGAAATGATTGCGATAAACGATAATATTGTCGTTCTGAGACCATTTTCATTTAATATAATTATAATGGCATAATAATGCAGGTACACCTTTTCAACGATCTATAAACTTTTATTTCTAAAGAATATTAAACATTGAAAACGGAAAACATTTTAAATATCCAAAAAAATGAACAAAACAACCAAAAACAATAAAAGCAATGGACTCTGTGTCTGTTAACAAAATAAATGTCTGCTAATAAATAAAATGGATGTAAACAAAATTGCACTTCAAACAATATTAAACATTAGGCTTTAGACATTAGGCATAAATAGTGATACATTCCATAACAGGCAAAACTGACAGTTAGGACCTTTGTAAAAAAAAAAAAAAAAAGCCTCAACAAGCCATATCGCACAATTTTGCACTGTTACTCCTGTTACTTTGTCCTCCTGTTACTTTGTCAAGTGATTGTGTACTGTCGGGAAGACGGAGACGCGCTTTATTGCGTGTATATGCTACGCACTGAAAATACTTGGTTAGGATTAGGGGTGAGGAGTGCGTGCGTATTACACGCCATAAAGAGCGTATCATATGCACGCAAAAACTATTTTTGGCGTATAAATGGCACGAGAAATAACATTCGTGGTATAGATACGCATTTTCATGTGATCGGGCTCGCTGTCGCAACTCACAACTAGCGTCTTCTCTCTCTCCCGGCAGTTGCCGCAAACAGTCCCGCCGGCGCTTTCCCACACAAAGACCATGTGACTGACAAGAGAGTTCACTCCTCCTATACGCTAAAGAACCGAGAGTGGTCATCCAGTCTCTTTGGTAGAGACTGAGAGAGAGAGACGAGGAAAACAAACAAGCATGTAAATGGAATTATCGCGGCCGGAAAAATTATCGAGCTCATTTTTTTTTATCGTGCGATTAATTGACTTATCGACTATCGCGACAGGCCTACATACACGCGAAATAACTCTGACATTTAACGGCGTAGACATACACGCGGAAGATGACGGCGCGGACATACACGCGGATAGCTCAAAATGCGTATAGACAACACGCCACTTGACTTGAAAGTGGCGTGTATGTTTACGCAAAGTCATGATGTCATGTTGCATATTTAATCTTTCATGAACATGATTCTCTAATGCTTCTTTCTTTCTTCACAGTTCAGAATGGAGACCCTGTTCAGAGGTGAGAGAGACACTTGAGTAAAACATCAGTCCTGAATCAGACTAAAACTGAATCTTCTGGAAGTGAATCATGATGATTGTGAATGTGTTTTTCAGTGAGGAATGAAACTGCAGCGACTCCAAACTCAGGTGAGTTTCAGCTGATAAACGTGTGTCTGATTCACGAATAAAACACTGATTCAGATCTGATTCAGACTCAATCCAGTGGGAATGTTTTCTGTCATACTGTCTGATATTTGTGATCGTTGTGTGTTTTAAAGATGTTCTGAATGAAGTGACTCCGTCTCTCCAGATCTCAGGTCAAACATTTAAGAGCTTTAAACACCAACTCTAATATTGATTTATCATTATAGATCAGCTGATTTGATATTTGATCACTTGTATAGATCAGCTGTGGTGGCTGTTTGCTCTCTTCATCATCATCTTCATCATCTTCATCTTGATATGTTTCATGCTGCGTAAAAGGATCTTTGGGTGAGTCATGAGTGTTTAATTGTGTCTAAAAGAATAATAAGTCATATTAAAGGACCCCTAAACTATAAAATCTCTCCGAATAAATAGAAAATACTTTGCTGAATATAATAGTGTTTAATAATCAGTCATTGTGTTGTCAGGTATTTTCCAAAAGCAGAGACGATCATCTTTCAGCGTAATGATCCAGAAAACAGGTGAGTGAATCAAACCGAGAGAGAGTTGAAGAGAGTTTGACTGAATCAGAAGATCATGAAGAAGTGAAACAGACGTTCAGCTGAGACTCTGTGAATGAAGCTCGATCTGCTGAAACTGAATGTGTTTCTCTCAGGGATCCTGAATCTGATGATGATTCACTGAAGAAGCTCAAATCTGATGAATCTGATTCACTGCAGTTCAACATCTCCGTGTCCACAGGATGATCTTCATCGTCATCTTCACAGAAAGGGATTTTAGTTCATTCTGAGCTTCTCAACTCTTTTCATTCGCTCATCTGTTTTATTAATGCTGTTTAATTCTTAAAGGTGCATTGTGTAATATTTAGGAGGATCAGACAGAAATGCAAAATAATTTACCGAACTGTATGAATGATAATGAACCGTAACATAAATGAACCGTTATGTTTTTATTACCGTAGAATGAGGCATTTCTCTCTACACACACCGCGGGTCTCCTTACATCCACATGTTTCTACGGTGGCCCTGAACGGACAAACGCGTTTCGTCACTGTGTTGTTCTTCGTGTGAAGAAGCTAAAGCTAAAGTCAGCGAATAAAACACTGACACAATGATGAACAAGTGACAATATTATTCGCAATAATACATCATTTTACTGAATAATTTAGTAAACCTAATTTCTTAATTTATCTTTGTAAAGAAACCTCATTACGACATCACTTCCTGTCGGCCACTGTAACTTCTGTTGGGTGCAGTTCACAACCTCACCACTAGATGAGCTGTGCATTTACTGAATGAGCACTGTGCCGCTGTTCGTCCGACTGTTTGTACTGTACTGTGTGTGTGTTTGTGTGTGTGTGTGTGTGTGTGTGTGTGTATAACCAAAATCATTAAAGAATATTTGTATTGCTATTAACTGACATTGAGACACACAGATCTCCTAATAATAATAAATACCTCCTCCCTCTGGATCAATAAATAAATACAATAAATCAATCAATAAATACCTCCTCCCTCTGGATCCAGATAAGACTGGATTGGTCCAAAAACATAGATGCCCTATACAGGAAGGGACAGAGTCGACTCTACTTCCTGAGAAGGCTAGGGTCCTTCAATATCTGTAAGAAGCTGCTGCAGATGTTCTATCAGACGGTCATCGCTGGCGTCCTCTTTTATGCTGTGGTATGTTGGGGGAGCGGCATTAAAAAAAGGGATGCTACGCGGCTGGATAAGCTGGTGAAGAAGGCTGGTTCTGTGGTGGGTGTGAAACTTGACTCTGTAACATCTGTAGCAGAGAGAAAGACCCTTAGCAAGCTTCTTTCCATCTTGGACAATGCCCAACACCCACTGCACAAGATCATCATCAGACAGAAGAGCACCTTTAGCGACAGGATGCTCTCTCTGTCCTGTTCTACTGACAGACTGAGGAAGTCGTTTGTCCCTCAAGCGATCCGGCTTTTTAATTTATTCCTGTGAACAGGGTGTAATTTAATTTAATTTAATTGTATTTATTAATTCGGCAGCTTGTCTGTCTTGTTTGTTTTTTAGCTGTTGCTACTGGAAACCTGAATTTCCCTAGTGGATGAATAAAGTATCTATCTATCTATCTATCTATCTATCTATCTATCTATCTATCTATCTATCTATCTATCTCTGTCTCTCTATTTCTTTATGTAACCTTTGGCTAAATTATTAACTCCGACTACGCCACCTAGGTTACCTCTCAACCCAGGAAAGTAAATAATAAAAAAAATACCACTAAAAGGAAATTTAAACCAAATGAATTACCACAATGAGAAGGACCCTGCTGGTTCGGTTTGCATCAAAGACAGAGACGTGACTTCCAAAAGTACAATATTTATTGCTCACAGGAAAATTATTTAATTAAAAACATCTAATAGGTCTCATTCACAGTTTACCAATTAGTTACCCACATTAAACAAGAGACCACAATTAGCTCACTTTCACAGAAAGGACAACCCACACAGCAAACCTGTGAGAAAACAATATTTAAAGCCGGTGACACCCAAAAATAAAACAAATACAAAAAGAAGGAAAATACACTCCCCCCTTCGGTTAAGCTTCACTATCGCAGTTCTTGCTGTGGTCAAATAGAGGCAAACTGGCAATTAGATTTATAAACAGCAAACAAACCAGAAAACAAAAAGAAAAGAAACGACAAACAGTCACAATGAAATTTCACTTCCTCATTAAAACTAATATTTAAGATCGTTCAAGTGGCGCTAAATAGACTCCGCTACCAGCATAGTAATTGGATATAACAGCTCCCAGAGCGCAGTAGCATGACCTTTCATATGCGAGCAGAGCTCACAACGAGCGCGGTCGGAACCGTAGTCCAATGCACTCCGCGTCAGTCGGGCGAACGGGACAGCGAATCAATTTCACCAATGGTAGTATTAAAAGAGAACAGCAGCTAGCGCTCCTGGGCCGCACCTATAATAAAAACATGAATAGGCTACATTATTTTCAATTGAGTTAACCCCCGAAGAGGAAACCGATCATAATGTTTCTTACCTCGTAGGGGAATTAAGTTAAAGCGAACGTTATACTCCCTGCACTTGCCACTTCACGCACACACCTTCCTGGTGACAAACATGGGCTATATTTAGATCATAATAATCTGCGACTGAAAAGGACAATAAAGCAAACCGCTCACCAGAAGATGCAAAGCAAAATACACCGGTATCCTATTACTGGGCACCACACAGAGAGGAATCACAATGCTCCGCTTAAACAGGCTTTTTATCATGCCCTAGAACCTAACGCACCATCTATAATTGTGCCGCACAGGTGTTCTCACTATCAGGCTGCAGTTCAACGCCAGTGGGCGTGCCTTGCCAATTAAAATATACGCAACCACTTAGAGTTACCCCATTCCACTGAACCAAAACAAACACTCCAGATTATCCACCTGTCACATTCTACCCCCTGGTTTTAAATCCGGCGACCCGACGATATTAGCTCCAGGGCCTAAAAAGAGTGGGAAAATTGTTACTAACAGTTACTTGAGAATTCACAAGACCTCCTCCGCCCCCCATTGTCTCTGGCAAATGATGGACATTGGAATGGTAGCCTGCAGTTGTTCGGGTGGTCCGACGTAATGGTGCTCCTACCGTAATGGCGGTATCTTCAGAGGTCACAGAGGGATCACTAGGCAAATGACCATGGACCAGAGGAGGCTCAAGAACTGTACTAGATGATGCGGAGGCCCCCTCAAGAGGTTGAGGCAGAAGAGGGACACCACGTGGGGGTGAATGAACAGTGAAGGGTACCGTCGTCGGGGGAGGGACTTCTTGCTCTGACGGCACCACCAGCCAGGTATCCAGTGCATCATCCTCCCCAGAGTCCTCCGATGATTGATCAGACTCGACAAGGAAAGAATTAAAGGGTTCTGCCACATTCTGGCTGGTCGGTTGGACTCTTAGCAGAGTACGGTGCACGTGTCTAACTTTCTTCAAATCCTCAACAGGAGCAATAGTATACACTGACCCCCCAGGTGTCGGGGCTCGCAGCACTTTATAAGGAACCGAACTCCAGCAATCTTGGATCTTTGCCCGGCCTCGCACACAAAGGTCCCGCAAATACACCAGCTGACCTTGACTCAAAGGCTCATCCTGTACTCTCCGATCATGTCGCTCTTTCCTACAGTCCGCTGCAGCCTTCATGCGACTTCTAGCTCCATCAAAGGCCACCTGAAGTCTTGCTTGGTGATCATTAATCCAATCGTGGACACTGCCGTGAGTCGGTGCATCAATTCTGCCCAAGAGGAAATCAACAGGCAACTGTGGGTCTTGCCCAAACATTAAGAAATATGGGGATTCACCTGTAGACTGGTGTGGAGTAGTGTTATACGAAAAAACCACTTGAGGGAGATAGGCTGCCCAGTTCTTCTTCTTACAGGAAGGCAGAATACGCAGCAGATTGTGCAGCGTGCGATTGAATCGCTCACATTGGCCATTTCCAGTAGGATGGGCTGGGGTGGTCCGACTCCGTTCAATGCCATACAAGGCACACAACTGTTGGATAAGAGTGCTTTCAAAATTCCTCCCCTGGTCCGAGTGGATGCGACCAGGAACTCCAAACTTGTAGAACCATTCATTCGCCAAAACCGTTGCCACCGTAGATGCTCTCTGGTCACGGGTAGGCACAGCTTGGGTGTACTTGGAAAACACATCTGTCAGCACGAGAACATTCTCCATTCCATTCTGGGATGGCTCAATCAAAGTGAAGTCGATGGCCAGAATTTGGTTAGGCCTTGAAGCCAACAAATGACCCATATATGTCTGCACTCGAGGGAAGACATCCTTAGCAACAGTACATCGTTCACATTGCTGGCACCAACGTTTCACATCCTCACTCATACCTGGCCAGAAACACCTTTGTCGCACCAGCTCGGTTGTACGCTCCACTCCCTGATGGCCGTGCTCATCATGAAGCTGCTGCATCACCATAGTCTTTAACGATGTCGGGAGCAACAGTTGAAGGAAGGCCTCACCGCCCTGGGGATGGTAACACTGACGATACACTACGCCATCCTTCACCTGTAAACGCTTCCACTGTTTCAGGAGTTTACCCGCATCTGCACACAGCTCTCGCCGCTCCTCAGGTGAAGGGTATTTCCCTCTTTTCCATAACTTCAGGAATACTCCCAATGCTGCATCTGCTTCCTGTAGCCTGTGTAAATCCGTAGAAGAATAGCCAGGGAAAGCGGTAATGGATGCTTGTACCCCTCTCATGGGTCTAATAGAAGCGACTTGTTGGAGGGGCTCTGGCAGGGAACTTCCTGGAATCATAGCCTCAAGCACAGGTCCAGCGGGATGCTGTCGCGAGAGGGCATCAGCGTTACGATTACTCCGTCCAGAGCGATACTTGATGCTGAAGTCAAAAGCGGCGAGTTGGGCAGCCCATCTCTGTTCTAAAGCGCAGAGTTTAGCGGTATTGAGGTAACTCAGGGGATTATTGTCCGTATATACCACACACTTGTGTCCAAGTAAATACTCACGGAACTTCTCGCTCATTGCCCATTTAAGGGCAAGAAATTCAAGTTTCATGGAACTATAATTGGACATGTTCCTCTCCGAAGGCCTTAAGCCGCGACTAGCATAGGCTACTGGTCGAACTCTGCCCTCCTGTTCCTGTGACAGGACGGCTCCCAATCCGCTATAACTGGCATCCACTTCTAAGATAAATGGCAAGGAGAAGTCAGCATAAGCCAGCACTGGAGCACTCACCAACCGTTGCTTCAGCGTATCAAAGCTCTGCTGACACTCCTCTGTCCAGGCCTCCTTGCAAGAACGGGCTGGGCCCTTCCGGTTAGCTCCAGTCAGGTCAGCTACCAGGCGATGAAGTGGGGCAGCCATTTTGGCAAAAGACTTCACGAATCGCCTGTAATAGCTTGCGAAGCCCAGAAATGACCGAAGTTCTGAAACCTGCTGGGGGGGCTGCCAATTAGCAACTGCCTCAATTTTCTTTGGATCAGTAGCCACTCCTTGGGCAGTAATCAAATGCCCCAGGTAGTTCACCTCAGACTGAAGAAACGAGCACTTCTCCAATTTGGCCTTTAATCCCTCTTGTTGTAGACGCTTCAGGACCACCTCCAGCCGTTGCAAATGTTCAGACACGGTGGAGGAGAAGACAATAACATCGTCCAAATACAGCAACAACGATTGGAAATGTTGCGAGCCAAACATACGCTCCATCAATCTCTGAAATGTGCTAGGTGCATTGCACAGGCCGAAGGCCATCCTATTCCACTCATATAGCCCAAAAGGTGTGCAGAAGGCAGTCTTCGGTCTGTCCTTTTCAACCACAGGGACCTGATTGTAGCCACTAGCAAGGTCCATTGTGGTGAACCACCTGGCACCTGCAAGAGCATCCAAGGATTCCTCAATTCTTGGTAAAGGAAACGAATATTTTCTGGTCTTGCTGTTAAGTTGACGATAGTCAACACACAGTCGCAGGCTACCATCCTTTTTCTTCACCAGGACAATGGGAGAAGCATAGGGGCTGCTACTTTCTCTTATAATCTTAGTTTCCAACAACTGATTGATATGAGCCTTAACGGCCTCATATTCTGATGGAGGAATGCGTCTATACCGCTGCCTAACAGGAACCTCATCAATCAAGGGAATCTCATGTGTGATCAACGTAGTACAGCCCAGATCACTATCATGCGTCGAAAACACAGAAGAATACCTGGACAATAAAGCCCTGACTTGACACTGTTCTTCAGGGGTCATCGGAGACAGATCAAGAGAATCTATCTTGTCTTGTAAAAGACCTACAGTCATTTGGGAAGATACGGTGGCCTGCAAGCGCAAGGGAACATCCTCTACACCTTGGGGTAAACTCACCACAGTTACAGGGCTGATAGTACCAAGAACCGTTCGTGCATAAAGGTTAACATCCACTACTCCCACATTAATGACTGGAACATAAACCTGTCCACAAACTACCCTAACAATGGCAGGGGAAGTCAAAAGACCGGCTGCTAGCCCACCACCAGAAGGCTCAAATACTACAGTCGATCCAGTATGCTGCTGGGAACAAGTCGCCGGAATAAACTTCAGGGTGCCACCTGGTACACAAATACACCTGCCCCCTCGAACCCGTACGCGGGCTGAAGAGTCCAAAGGGGCATGAACTTGAGCTTGATGACACTTTTGTAAGGCTTGTTGCCAAGAGTCAGGGGCATGCTGCACTAAAGCGGTTTCAAAAAGAGTCGGTCCATACTGCCCAAACAATTCGTGGTAACATTCTCGAATGACATTCATGCCCAAAATACCGGAGACCTTAGTAGGAGTACCTGAAGAATCTTTAACTATGAGCACCCCACGTTTAGGAATCACTTTGCCAAAAACTTCCACATCCAACTCTAAATAGCCTATATATGGAATATCTAGACCATTGGCCGCCTTAAGCTGCAACCAGTGACATGAGTGGAGTTTTTCCGCACCCCACGGTTCAAAGTTCTGCAAATAAAAACTTTCCGTCACCGTTGACACCATTGAACCGGTGTCTAACAAGCAGGGAACTAACACCCCAGATAGCAACATTGTTTCGGCCCGGATCCGGCCCACATCTGGCACTTGTGGAATGCGGATCTGGCCCACATGCGGCGTGGAATGACGGCACTTGGGCGGACCGCTCCTGTTTGCCAGATCTGGGCCACAAGCAGGCCATAGCAATGCCACATGTCAGCCAAGAGCAAAGAAATAAACCAGAACTGGACCTTATCTGAGCCACAACATCTGTGTATATTAAATATGAAGTCATCTCAGCCTTAATAAGCCTGTTAACAAGCAGAATCACTAAAGGAAAGAAGAGAACAGAAAAAGAGACGAGCAGAAACACAAGAACTACAACTGACTTCAGCCACAGCCTTAGATGAAATCAACTGAAGAGAAAAGAAGACATTAAATCTGTGAAGATCTCAGCAGAGGAGGATTAAACAACTCCACAAACAGCATTACCAGCTTCACTTATTACTAACCAGACTGACTTTATTTCTGTCAGACGTCTACAGAAGTTTTTATTGAGAATTAACAGAGGTTTAACTCTAATGTGTTTCATTTAAAGTCACCATAACAGTGATTCATGTTTCCATTAGTTGGGCTCTTAACTCTTATTATACCTATTATATTTTTGGCTGCTATGACAGTGTGTTTGTCAAACACATTTGCAGTAGCAAAGAAAGCTAAAGTAAAATGAGATCAGGTGATGATGGTTACCTGGTGATGATTTTATAGTCATCATGAAATAGCCTGTTTCACTGATGTCTTTGGAATCTAACAATTGTGTTGATCCAGTAATATTGTTACATCACAAACCCTGTGTTACTGCAGCATGAGATCCAGCAATATAATAACAATAAGTTAGAAGACTTTATCAAACATGAGCACGAAAGAGATGGTTTAATATGACACACACAGATATCAACAATCAGCGTATAAATCTCAACAATGGTGACAATCACAAATATTTAGATAAACAGATTTATTCAGAACATCACTGAAAAGCTAATAATTCATAACAAATACAACAGCAAAAAATAAAAGCAAATATTTAGAATCAAACAAAATTATAGGACAATTCAGCTGCATAATTTATTCATGTTGCAATGCATGCTGGGAGTTTAGTACTATGCTGGTACCCAGCATGCATTGCAGCAAAGTACATTTGATTGTCACCATTGTTGTGATTTATATGCTGATTGTTGATGTCTGTGTGTGTCATATTAAACTGACTTTTTCGTACTCATGTTTGATAAAGTCTTCTAACTGATTGTTATAATATTGCTTGATCTCGTGCTGCAGTAACACAGGGTTTGTGATGTGAAAACATTAATGGATCAACACAATTGTTAGAGTCCAAAAAACATCAGTGATTAAAGGTTATTTCATGATGATTATTAAAACCATCAACAGGAAACCATCATCACCTGATCTCGTTTCACTTTAGCTTTCTTTGCTGCTGCAAATGTGTTTGACAAACACAACGTCAAGGCGGCCAAAAAAGACATAAGATATACTAAGAGTTAAGAGCCCAACTAATGGAAACATGAATCACTGTTATGGTGACTTAAAAAAGAAACACATTACAGTTAAAACTCTGTTAATTCTCAATAAAAACTTCAGACGTCTGACAGAAATAAAGTCAGTCTGGTCAGTAATAAGTGAAGCTGGTAATGCTGTTTGTGGAGTTGTTTAATCCTCCTCTACTGAGATCTTCACAGATTTAATGTCTTCTATTATCTTCAGTTGATTTGATCTAAGGCTGTGTCTGAAGTCAGTTGTAGTTCTTGTGTTTCTGCTCGTCTCTTTTTCTGTTCTCTTCTTTCCTTCATTGATTCTGCTTGTTAACAGGCTTATTAAGGCTGAGATGACTTCATATTTAATATACACAGATGTTGTGGCTCAGATAAGGTCCAGTTCTGGTTTATTTCTTTGCTCTTGGCTGACATGTGGCATTGCTATGGCCTGCTTGTGGCCCAGATCTGGCAAACAGGAGCGGTCCGCCCAAGTGCCGTCATTCCACGCCGCATGTGGGCCAGATCCGCATTCCACAAGTGCCAGATGTGGGCCGGATCCGGGCCGAAACAATGTTGCTATCTGGGACCCCACCCACACTAACCGTCACATGGGGGCATGGTGATAATAACGGGGCCATGTGCTCTACAGGGGGAAAAACAGTATCTGAGCCAAACACATAACCTTCTGAACTGTGGCTCGGGAGCACAGAAGATTCTAGTTTTCCTGAAAGGTAACAGTGGACTGGGATCTTGGCACTACTGGCTGAGGGTGACGTGAAGGGGGGGGATTAACCCTCGGTGACAAACTTTGGGAACTACATTCACGGGCAAAATGACCAGGCTGTTGGCACTTCCTACAGATAACTGAACCCCTATTAAAGGGCGTTGGGGAAAAAGGGAGACTTCTTGGGGCATTTTGAAGCAAAGTCATATTACGGGTTAACTGATCAAGCTGTTCTTGTTGCTTTTTGAGCATCTCTTTTAGCTCCGATAATTCAGAGTTTGTGGAAGCTGGCGCAGCCCCATAAACCCCATACTGCTGCCCATAAGTAGAAGAGGTTGACAAACTACGAACCCCAGTACCCCTCAACATACCCTCCCTTTCCCATCTGATGGCTTCCCCTCTGACATCAAGTAAAGTCGCCCTAGAGTGTTGGCGTACAAACTGCTTTAATTCCCTGCGAAGGGCAGAATCCAGCACATACTCTACGAATTGGTCACGCAACAAGACCTCAGAATTGGGCATACCATTTGGAGCATTTTTAATTACTTTTGACATTAAGCCAAGAAGGGCATGTGAAAATTCCTGGAGTGTCTCCCCCTCTAGCTGTCGTCGAGAGAAGAAATTCTCCTGCAAAACAATATATGAATCTGGGCAGCCATACAGCTCAGTAAGTATTTCAATAACTTTATCTGGGTCTTCCCGGTCATCACTAGGTCTAAATTTGATTTCTTCCCTAGCTTCCCCCTCTAAATGGTCATACAGGAAATGTGCTTTATCAAAATTAGATAAATGGCGAACACGCATGCTGGCCTTCACTTCCTCTAGCCAATCAGCCAAAGAAATTCCGGTGCAGCCCCTAAAAACAGGACATTTCCTCTCCCTAGGAACATAAATTCTGCTTGTTACTTCAGGAAAGTGTCAAGAGGCACACACGACACCATCCACATCAATGGAATGGCTGTTGAGCGTGTCTCCAGTTTCAAGTTCCTGGGGATCCACATCTCGGCGGACATGACCTGGACAACCAACACCTCCAGCCTGGTCAAGAAGGCTCACCAGCGCCTTTTCTTCCTGAGGACACTGAGGAAGAATCAGCTTTCCTCCACTATCCTGGTGAACTTCTATCGCTGTGCAATAGAAAGCATCCTGACCAACTGTGCTACAGTGTGGTATGGGAGCTGTTCTGTTGCAGAGCGCAAGGCACTGCAGCGGGTGGTGAAAACCGCCCAGCGCATCACTGGGACTCCACTACCTGCCATCGAGCACATCCAGAGGAAACGCTGTCTGCATCGAGCTCGCAGCATCCTTAAGGACTCCTCTCACCCAGCCCACAGACTGTTTTCTCTCCTGCCCTCCGGCAGGCGTTTCAGGTGCCTCCGGACCAGGACCAGCAGACTAAAGAACAGTTTTTTCCCCAGAGCTGTCTCTTTATTAAACTCTAACCCTCATTGATCCCACTCCCCTCATATACTGATTGACTCTCCTCTCCCTCCTCACACCTGCCTCCATTTTGTTATTTGCAATACTATAATGTTCATTTGCACTGCTGACTGTTATTACAGTAACAACTGTTTACATATGCATCTTGCACTACTACCTTGACTGGAATATGCTCATTTGCACTGCCGACTGTTTATTTACAGTACCGACTGTTTATATATACATTGCAATATCGTACCTTAACTGTAATATGCAATTACTTTCCACTGCACTTTCACTCGGATAGCTTCTGTCCAAACTTTATTTGCACTACTTTAAATCCATTGTTATACTGCTCATTAGCCTAACTTATACATATATCTATTTGTTAAATTCTGTTTATAGTAATAGCCATCTGTATATTATGCTCACATTCTGTTTATAGTAACAGCCATCTGTATATTCATAGTACATATCTATCTGTAAAATTCTGTTTATAGTAATAGCCATCTGTATATTATTATATTCAGTACATATCTAGCTGTAAACTCTGTTCACAGTAATAGTTATCTGTATATTATATTCATAGGACAATCTATCTGTAAATTTTTGTTTATAATAGTATTCAACTCTATATTTATTCAGTACATATCCATGTTCTGCACTTATGGAACCACTGTATATCCTGCACTTGCTGCTATTGCACTTCTGGTTAGACCTAAACTGCATTTCGTTGCCTTGTACCTGTACTTGTGTAATGACAATAAAGTTGAATCTAATCTAATCTAATCTAATCTAAATCAACCTTTCAGTCACCACTGAATTACCATTGGAGGAGGATCTTGAGCCCATGTCCAACCCTGCCCCCCTTTGATTAGATTCAGAGGGCGCAACACTCGGACCTGCCTGAACCACTAAGCGCTCTTGTCGCAGGTGTTCATTATCAGCCTTGAGTTGGGCTACCATATCTCGCAATTGTTGCATCTCCTCCTCCATAGTGACGATCTAAATGATAAACAAACACAAAAAACAAAACAAAAAAAAACACAGGAGAGGAAAGTACAATACAATATTCTAATGCGCTAGCTGCTGTTCCAAACAATAAGTAAAAATAAAAAAATAAATTGGTATCACAAACAAAAATAACAGTCACGTCTCTGCTTCACACACAAAATGAAATCCTGCTGACTACGCCAATTTGTAACCTTTGGCTAAATTATTAACTCCGACTACGCCACCTAGGTTACCTCTCAACCCAGGAAAGTAAATAATAAAAAAAATACCACTAAAAGGAAATTTAAACCAAATGAATTACCACAATGAGAAGGACCCTGCTGGTTCGGTTTGCATCAAAGACAGAGACGTGACTTCCAAAAGTACAATATTTATTGCTCACAGGAAAATTATTTAATTAAAAACATCTAATAGGTCTCATTCACAGTTTACCAATTAGTTACCCACATTAAACAAGAGACCACAATTAGCTCACTTTCACAGAAAGGACAACCCACACAGCAAACCTGTGAGAAAACAATATTTAAAGCCGGTGACACCCAAAAATAAAACAAATACAAAAAGAAGGAAAATACACTCCCCCCTTCGGTTAAGCTTCACTATCGCAGTTCTTGCTGTGGTCAAATAGAGGCAAACTGGCAATTAGATTTATAAACAGCAAACAAACCAGAAAACAAAAAGAAAAGAAACGACAAACAGTCACAATGAAATTTCACTTCCTCATTAAAACTAATATTTAAGATCGTTCAAGTGGCGCTAAATAGACTCCGCTACCAGCATAGTAATTGGATATAACAGCTCCCAGAGCGCAGTAGCATGACCTTTCATATGCGAGCAGAGCTCACAACGAGCGCGGTCGGAACCGTAGTCCAATGCACTCCGCGTCAGTCGGCGAACGGGACAGCGAATCAATTTCACCAATGGTAGTATTAAAAGAGAACAGCAGCTAGCGCTCCTGGGCCGCACCTATAATAAAAACATGAATAGCTACATTATTTTCAATTGAGTTAACCCCCGAAGAGGAAACCGATCATAATGTTTCTTACCTCGTAGGGGAATTAAGTTAAAGCGAACGTTATACTCCCTGCACTTGCCACTTCACGCACACACCTTCCTGGTGACAAACATGGGCTATATTTAGATCATAATAATCTGGAACTGAAAAGGACAATAAAGCAAACCGCTCACCAGAAGATGCAAAGCAAAATACACCGGTATCCTATTACTGGGCACCACACAGAGAGGAATCACAATGCTCCGCTTAAACAGGCTTTTTATCATGCCCTAGAACCTAACGCACCATCTATAATTGTGCCGCACAGGTGTTCTCACTATCAGGCTGCAGTTCAACGCCAGTGGGCGTGCCTTGCCAATTAAAATATACGCAACCACTTAGAGTTACCCCATTCCACTGAACCAAAACAAACACTCCAGATTATCCACCTGTCACATTTACATTTAGTTATTTTAATGAATTTAATAATTCAGATTGAAACAATTAATCTAAACAATATTTCACTAGTCTGTTGGAAAGGCAAAGTAATAACAATGAAAAGTTCAAATTAGTGAGGGAGAAAGTGCGCTGAGTGTCCGGCAGATGGCGCCAAATCTCCATTCCAGATATCAGTGATGACGTTTGCTCTTCCGCTCGTACACCTGCCTGCAGATCGGTGTGTGTGTTTACATTATTGTCATTCAGCACTGAGCATTGCAGACACAGGCCTGATGATGCGCCTTTACTTCTGTGTTATTGATGATAACAAAGAGTCGAGTGACTGGCGTATGGAAATATTGTTGCTTTCCGTCTGTCAGATTGTTCCTCTTTCTGTCAGGTACAACGATTTTGATCACAAAAAGCAGTTTTTTGGTGGGAACTCGCAGAGTTAGTTAAAAATTTAAAGCAAGGTTTTAAAAAGGGTTTTACTCGATATTAGTACACATTTATATAAATTATTGTAGGCTATAGTATAAATGTTTTACTTTCATGTTTTGATTTTCAACAGATTGTTCTGCTCTTAATGTAGCTTGGATCAGTCATATTTGTAAGTTTTTTGATCCTCTAAATTTAGCTGGAAGCGAAACACTGTCTGGTCACAAATAGCACATCTATGACACAAATTGATAAATAGTTAATAGGCTTGTTTGAGATGAGCAAAATCTGCGCAGAACCGATCACCGGTGATCAGAGGTGGAGAGTCCAGGGGTCAGAAAGTAAAAGTCCTGCCATATATTTATTCCACCCATGAACTCACACAGCAAACACTCCAGTGTTAAATGAACTCTCCTGTGAGTTTATTTGGCTCCAGACTCAAGAGTGTTAAAGTTAATGAGATAATTAAGTGATTGTTTGAGTGATGATTGAGCATTAGGCCATCCTTAAAAATATTTTGGTTTGCAGTAACAGCAAAAAAAAAGAAAAAAAGGGTCGGTAGGTCGGTCTATATTTTTTTATATATAAAAAAAATAATATAAAAAAGTATATATTTTTTCATTTAAAAAAAAAAAAATCTGGGTCGGTGGGGGGGTGGGATGACATTTTTCACCTATGTCTAAGGGCTGTTTACACCAGGCCACTTCATGCGTTTTCTCAGATCGGATTGCAATCTGATTTATCAAAACGATTCCATTTACACCTGGTTACATGGGCTAAATGTGTGTTGTTTTTTTGCGGATATAAATCCGATCTTCAATTACCGCTATATGTAGATTTAATGGAGTGCACGTCACCGAAAGCAACAGTTAGGACTACATTATTTTATTGATCATCAGCTAAAATGTCTGAATCAAAGCCCACAATAAGAGAAAGCGGAAACAGCCCTGGTAAGATCATTTCATTTCTTTACATTTAATGATGATGATTGTGTGTTAAGCGTCAGCGACTTACTTTCACTTTGATTTGCGATAGTTTGCACGTTGATGCTCAGCTTCTCATCTGCGGTGATGCGTGTTGCAGTAGCGTCGTCATATCTGACTAAAACATGACATATAGCCTATAACACGCTCTCGCATGTTTCTTTTTTAATAAACCATATTCAACAACATATAAAAATGAAATAATCTTTAGAGTAAAGCCGCAGCCATCATTACCAAGCGCGAACCATTGACAGTGAATGAAACGAAGCAAACTTAGCTTGCAGGCAGTAGTGTGACATGCGTTAACGGTTAACCAATGGTGTACTGTAAACATAATCATAGATGACGCGCCACGGGTTTTTATTTAAAAGAAAGAACGTAGCTTATGTTTGTATGTAGGTCTAGGCAATTTATATTCACAATACTTAATAACTAATATTATTTTATTGCATTTGTATTAGTTGTTTGAAGAGTTAAAAAAAATCGGTCGGTCTTAACGCAAGTTTACAATCGGCAAGTCGGTCGGACTGAAAGGGAAAAAAAATAAATAATTGGGTCGGTACTAAATTGACAGGGTCGGTCGGGTTACGGCAAACAAGAATATTTTTAAGGATGGCCTTATTGAAGACACCTGATGTTAACAAGCAGAATCACTGAAGGAGGAAATCTCTTTTTTAAGTTGCCATTATGGTGATCAGTGTTTGCTTTAGTTGGGCTCTTGACCCTTAAACTAATAACTTTAGATTTTGTTTGGCTGTTGTATCTGGGTTATAACTCTCAGATGAACAAAGAGAAACGTTGATCAGGTGGTGTTGGTTATGTTTTGACATAATCATAATTTGACCTGAATCACAAAACTCATTTAGAGGGTTAAGTTTACTTTGTTGATTATAGCTGCCTGTGATTCTAATATTATGCCATGTTAATCATTTTCAATGTAATCAGAAAGATTTCTTGAAAGTTGTTCTGATCAAAGGACTTTGAAAAGTTATATTATTTGGACACACTGACACCAAGAATCAGCCTGTGATTCTCAACAATGGTGACAATAATAAAGCATGTTGCAGTGCATTCTGGGTGCCACCAATCAAAACTCATCCATGGCTCCCATCATGCATTGCGGTATGAATAAATTATGATCTGAATTGTCTTGTTTTCCTAATTGAATATTCTTTTTGTCACCATTGTTGAGATTCATACACTGAATCTTGATGTCTGTGTGTGCCTTAAAGAAAGATTTTCTTTTTCTTTATCAGAACAACTTTTAAGAAATAATTTGAATTATATTGAAAAATCTGGAACTTAATCTGTAGAATTACTGTGATGTTGTAATGACCAATATACATGTAAGTCAGAGATTAGGCTCTTATTGAGTTCAGTGATTCAGATCAAATTATGATTATGTTCAAATATAACCAACACCACCTAATCAACTTTTCTTTTTGTTCATTTGGCTGTAATAACTCAGATCAACAGCCAAACAAAACCTAAAGATAATTATTTGAAGGTCAACTGCCCAACTAAATCGAACACTAATCTCCATAACGGTGTCTAAAATTGTGATTTTTCTCCTTCAGTGATTCTGCTTGTTAACATCAGGTGTCTTCAATAATGGTCAATCATCACTCAATCAATCACTTAATTAGCTCATTAACTTTAACACTCTTGAGTCTGGAGCCAAATAAACTCCCAGGAGAGTTCATTTAACACTGGAGTTTTTGCTGTGTGAGTTCATGGGTGGAATAAACATATGGCAGGACTTTTACTTTCTGACCCCTGGACTCTCCACCTCTGTTTATAATATATTTAATATGCCCAACATTTCTCTGGCCGCGCCGCTCTCACTATGGAACCGGCAGGAATCAAGCATGTCTCCCCTAAAGTTGTTAGTCAAGCCACTTATCAGCCAATCAAAAAAAAGAAAGGGGCTACACAATAGCCAATCAGAAAATAGCACCATTGTATCTGGGTAAGATTTACTGTAACGCAACAACCAATGACAAAAAAAAGCATATCCTGGAATTGTTCACGTGATTCTGCCCAAAAGTTTTGTTCACCCATATAGGAAATCACTCCGAGCATCACTTTGAGCACAGAGTAAGTCACGATCTCCTGTTTTAATGTTACAACAAATTCACAACTTGTTTGACACAAACAGTGACAACTTGACTGCTGTTAGACAATGTTTCCCCAGATAATCAGCATCAGTTTTTCATGAGTGTCTGTAACTTAGCCAACAGTTTTACAGCCTGTTCACCAGAGGTGGGAGTAAGTCACACATGAACAAGTCACAAGTCTCAAGTCTTAACCTTCAAGTCTCAAGCAAGTCCAAGTCAATTTTGTGAAAAGCAAGTCAAGTCATTAATTGAGTGATAATTGAACATTATTGAAGACACCTGATGATAACAAGCAGAATCACTGAAGGAGAAAATCACAAATTGTAAGTTACCATTATGGCGATTTGTGTTTGCTTTAGTTGGACTCTTGACCCATATATGTTTATTTTAAATTTTGTCTGACTGTTGTATCTGAGTTATAACTGCCAGATGAACAAAGCAAAAAAGTGATCTGATGGTGTTGGTTATATTATGACAATCATCATTTGAACTTGATCACTGAACTCATTAAGATCCTTATTTCTGACTTAGATTTACGTTGTTGTTTACAGCATAACTGTGATTCTGCATAAATATCCAGATAGATATAATACAAAGGATTTCTTAAAAGTTGTTTTGAAAAAAAAAAGATAAAAAAATCTTTGTTTTAGGCACACACAGACGTCAAGATTCAGTCTATGCATCTCAACAATGGTGACGAGCAGAATATTCAATTAGGAAAAGTAAATTACATAGACAATTCAGATCATAATTTATTCATACCGCAATGCATGATGGGAGCCATTAATGAGTTGTGATTGGTGGAGGCCACTGCTACACGCTTTATTATTGTCACCATTGTTGAGATTCACAGGCAGATTAGAGATTATTGATATCTGTGTTTCTAAATAAATTCATTTGAAAGTGTTTTGATCAGAACAATGTTTAATAAATATTTTGAATTATATGAAAAATACTGATAATCATATGCTGTAGAATCGCAGAGCTGCTGTAATTATCAAAATATGATACCTCAATAAATTTCATTTCTAAGGTTCACAACATGATTATGTCAAAACATAATCAACACTATCAGATCACACTTTTCTTTGTTCATTTGACTGTTATAAATCAATAACAGCAGACAAACAAAATTTAAAGTAAACATAAAAGGGTCTAGAGCCCAACTAAAGCAAACACAAATCGCCATAACGGTAACTTACAATTTGTGATTTTCTCCTTCAGTGATTCTGCTTGTTATCATCAGGTGTCTTCAATAATGCTCAATCATCACTCAATTAATGACTTGACTTGCTTTTCACAAAATTGACTTGGACTTGCTTGAGACTTGAAGGTTAAGACTTGAGACTTGTGACTTGTTCATGTGTGACTTACTCCCACCTCTGCTGTTCACTGACAACACCTGCTCAGAACAAGTAGTCTAGGCCTAGTCATATTTTCGTTATCACACGATGACTGACATATTGTCACATTATAATCATCTCTCTCTCCAAATAGGCTTAATCATTTTATTAGCACTAAATAAATTAAAGTGTATTGCATAGTCGATGTTATAGGTCACTTTTAAAATCATGTCATATTTTATAATTATATCCTGGCCATGGATGCATTAATCATTGCATCTGTCTTTCTCTTTCAAAGATGTCAGCCCAGTCAACACGTTGATCTCACAGTGATCTCTCCATATGACCACAATGTGAGTTCACAGTGAGCTAAAAGTGTAACCGCACTGTGCACTCACTGTGTGCTCATATTATGGACACAATGTGAGTCACCCCAGCTAGAAATGTAATTGGACATGGACTCCAACATCACTCAGATGTTTAATTAAGTGATTAATTTAGTGATGATTGAGCATTATTGAAGACACCTGATGTTAACAAGCAGAATCACTGAAGAAGAAAATCACAAATTGTAAGTTACCATTAAGGTGATGGGTGTTTGCTTTAGTTGGGCTCTAGACCATTATATGTTTACTTTAATATTTACTGTTGTTTGTCTGCTGTTATTAATTTATTACAGTCAAATGAACAAAGTAAAATGTTATCTTATAGTGTTTGTTATGTTTTGACATAATCATGCTGTGATCTGAAAAAGGAAAGACAGTTTGGTTTAACTTGTTAGCAGCAGTTTACTGATTCTTCAGTCTATGATTATTAGTATTTTACTTATAATTCAAAATATGTAATAAACATTGTTCTGATCAAAAGACATTTAGATAAATTAATTTAAAACACAGACATCAATAATCAGCCTGTGAATCTCAACAATGGTGACAATAATAAAACATGTTGCAGTGGCTGCCACCAATCACAACTCATTAATGGCTCCCATCATGCATTGCGGTATGAATAAATTATGATCTGAATTGTCAATTTACTTTTCCTAATTGAATATTCTGCTCATCACCATTGTTGAGATGCATAGACTGAATCTTGAGGTCTGTGTGTGCCTAAAAGAAAGATTTTTTTTAACAACTTTTAACAACATAAATCGAAGTCAGAAAGAAGGATTTTAATGAGTTCAGTGATCAAGATCATAACATAACCAGTACCATCAGTCACTTTTTTGTTCAACTGGTGATTATAATTCAGAAACAACAGACAAACAAAATCTAAAGTTAATAATATATGGGTCAAGAGTCCAACTAAAGCAACCATTGATCGTCATAACAGTAACTTACAATTTGAGATTTTCTCCTTCAGTGATTCTGCTTGTTAACATCAGGTGTCTTCAATAATGTTCAATCATCACTAAATTAATCACTTAATTATATCATTAACTTAAACACTCTTGAGTGTGGACTCATACACTCCCAGGAGTGTTAATTTAACACTGGAGTTTTTGCTGTGTACAAAGAGCCGTAGTTAACTGACAAGCTGAGCCATATTGCATTAATTATCGCTGGCTTGTCAGTTAACTACGGCTCTTTGTAGTAAATGCCTCTCCATCTGAAAGCAGGAGAAGGCGATTTACTACTAATCAAGGAACCAGCTTTACTGACGAGATGCGCATAACAATATCGCGATTTAAAGCGCTCAGCCCTAAGACCAAAGAGCCCAACTACAGCAAACACTGACCTCTACAATGGTGACCAAACCAAACTCTTCAAACAAACTTCAACATGTAAACCTCTTAAACATAGTTTCTAAACATCGAAACTTCCCGCTATAACTGTCTAAGAATGTTAGGGGGGATAATGTTCTATCAATGTCATCACTAAACATGTTTGAAATGTTTATAGAGTGTTATCCTACCTTTTAGGAGAACATTCTGGTTACAAAAATAAAATTAGCTACAGAAAATATTACAAGAACATAACATAATGCTCTCAAAACATTCATAGAACAATAACATTTCTAGCTGGGATGAGCTCATATTGTGGTCATAGTTTGAGCACACAGTGAGAGTGCTGTGAGGTTACACTTTTAGAACACTGTGAACTCAGATTGCAGACGTTGTGACCACATGGTGACATCACTGTGAGATCATAGTGTTGACTGGGAGGTAAAAAGCAATTAAGCATCCTCTCATTCGCCCTGAGAGGAGAGTCCCCTAAAAAGGCCAGGTTAGAGGATGCTGGCCCAGAGAAGGAGGCGAAAAGGGTAGGCCCATTAGAGGAGGAGACAGAGGAAGAGACAGTGCAGGTGGAAGACAACAAGTCCAAAAAGGCAACAAAACCAGTCATACTATCTCTCTCTCTCTCTCTCTCTCTCTCTCTCTCTCTCTCTCACACACTCACACACACACTTTGTATTTGGTATATAAGCAATTATTAATAACAACAACAAAAAAACTAATAATAATATTATTAATGAAACACCCCCATTCCCACGACCTGTAATTGAAATAAAGGAAATAAACGTTTTGTCACAAGGGTACAAAAGCTGTACCCTTGAGGGTCTGTACAGCCCCAGTGACAATTATGTACTTTATTTTCTGAGAGTGTATTGATCAATATGTGAATCCGTTGACCTACACATCACACAAGTTGTGGTCTCATTGGCACAGATTACTTTAGATGAGATTAGATGTGTTGATCCCAATTTGGTCACATGCTTTTTCTGCTCTGCTGTGATTTGTTAGATATGTAAGGAATAATTGACGACAGCGCGTGGGGCTGCATGTTTTTTCTTGTTATGAATTGTATCCTATTTTCCGTTATTACAGTCAACTACGCAAAGTGATATGCAACTGTAATGCGGTCAAGATCTGCCTGGAACTACTTTAGCATGAGTTTCCCTGAAAATAATTGCACACTTTAGAACGTTCGTCAACCAATCAGATTCAAGCATTCAACGGTCCGATAGTTTAAGGGAAATCGTGATGAGTGATTCTCATCTTAGGAAAGTTGTGCACAGCAAAAACTCCAGTGTTAAATTAACACTCCTGGGAGGGTATGAGTCCACACTTAAGAGTGTTAAAGTTAATGAGATAATTAAGTGATTAATTTAGTGATGATTGAACATTATTGAAGACACCTGATGTTAACAAGCAGAATCACTGAAGGAGAAAATCACAAATTGTAAGCCACCGTTATGACGATCAATGGTTGCTTTAGTTGGACTCTTGACCCATATATTATTAACTTTAGATTTTGTTTGTCTGTTGTTTCTGAATTATAATCACCAGTTGAACAAAGAAAAAAAGTGATCTGATGGTGTTGGTTATATTATGATAATCATCATTTGATCTTGATCACTGAACTCGTTAAAATCCTTCTTTCTGACTTCGATTTATGTTGTTGGTTAGTGAATCTGCATAAATGCCCAGGATTTTTGATATAATATAAAGGATTTCTTAAAAGTTGTTAACAAAAAAAAATCACTCTTTTAGGCACACACAGATCTCAAGATTCAGTCTATGCATCTCAACAATGGTGATGAGCAGAATATTCAATTAGGAAAAGTAAATTACATAGACAATTCAGATCATAATTTATTCATACCGCAATGCATGATGGGAGCCATTAATGAGTTGTGATTGGTGGCATCCACTGCAACATGCTTTATTATTGTCACCATTGTTGAGATTCACAGGCTGATTATTGATGTCTGTGTTTTAAATGAATTTATCTGAATGTCTGTTGATCAGAAAAATGTTTATTAAATATTTTGAATTATAAGTAAAGTACTGATAATCATATGCTGAAGAATCACAGAACTGCTGCTAACAAGTTAAACCAAACTATCTCAATAAGTTTCCACATAACCAACACTATCAGATCACATTTTACTTTGTTCATTTAACTGTTATAAATCAATAACAGCAGACAAACAACAGTAAATATTAAAGTAAACATATAATGGTCTAGAGCCCAACTAAAGCAAACACCCATCACCTTAATGGTAACTTACAATTTGTGATTTTCTTCTTCAGTGATTCTGCTTGTTAACATCAGGTGTCTTCAATAATGCTCAATCATCACTAAATTAATCACTTAATTATCTCCTCAGCCCTAAATGCCGCTCCATCTGAAAGCAGGTGAAGGTGATTTACTACTAATCAAGGAACCGGCTTTACTGACGAGATGCGCATAACAATATCGCGATTTAAATCGCTCAGCCCTACTTGTAAGGAAGAAGGCCTGTTTTTTTTTCTGTGGTCTGAATATCTGCATTTCTAGAAGAATTGAGCAGTTTTATGAAAAAAAAAAAAAAAAAGTTGAAATGAAAAAAAAAACATGTTTTTAGAAATTATTCATTTTTTTTTCTCTGTAAAAAAAACATTTATTTTCCAATACTAAGAATTTTTTTTTTTTTTTTTTTTTTTTTTTTTGTAATGGACATATCAGGTTAACAATATATTTAAGCAAATGAAAATCATGAAAATTACCTTTATTTTTAAGGATTTTTTTCCCTTTAACACAGGAAACCTAACTGGAAAATGTAAATTTTGTGTAAATGGTAAAAAAAGATACATTTTGTGAAATTATACTGCATTTTCTCTGTAAAAAAATAAAAAAAATAAAGTGTTCATCAAGCCTTCTATTTATGCACATCTCAGGTTAAACTTCATAATGTTTACTTGTAAGGAAGTACAAGTTTTCAGTGGTCTGAATATCTGCATTTCTAGAAGAATTGAGCAGTTTTATGAAAAAAAAAAAAAGTTGAAATGAAACAGCATGTTCTCTGTAAAAAAAACAAAAAAACATTTATTTTCCAATACTAGGAAAATTGTATTCTTTTTTTTTTTTTTTTTTTTTTAATGGACATATCAGGTTAACATTATATTTATGCAAATTAAAATCATGAAAATTGCCTTTATTTTGAAGGATTTTTTCCTTTAACACACATTCCGTCACCTAACTGGAAAATTCTGTGTAAATGCATGCATTTTTATTCTAGTAAAAAATATATATTTTGTGAAATTATACTGCATTTTAAAATAAAAAAATAAAAGTGTTCATCAAGCGTTCCATCAACACCAGAGACCAACAAAGAGGGAGAACAAGAAGCAGGAAACAAAGTCATGACAAAAAAAACAAAAAAAACAAAAACAAAAAAATAGCAGAGTTTATTGAATAAATGTTTATTGAATTAAAGTTTTAATTATTGTTTCACAATATCATCTTATGACACTGATTACATTAATATGAAAAACATGAATATGGCTACACTGACTGGTCTCTAACTTATTTGTGAAGACACATCATACAACTTAAGATTAAACAGCAATAGAAAAAAATCGGAACATTTAAAGTTATAAAATTAATATATGTTAAATGAGTAGATAGATAGACAGATAAATGTGAAGTACGACATTGATTTGTGTGGAACTAATGTGATGCAATCATGTAAATCAGCACTCAATATATGTTTATTAATATATACAGTAAGTATACAGCTCAAACTGAAGAGCAGAATTGCAGTGCCAAGGTCATAGGGTCCTCATAAAATTCTCATAAACTGGATAACGCATGGCCTCTATTCCTTGAATGCGATGTTAATCGCTTTCTTCCTAAGCGTCTACCAAACCGATACTTCCTAAATCTTGATCTTATTGTTAGATCACAGTTCAGTTCACTTCTTACTCCAATGCTTTCCAACACAAACACACACCAGAGACCTGCATGATCTCTTATTCCAGTTCTCCACTGTTGCTTAGTTACCTATGATCACGCGCGTGAACTCGACAATCGACTACTGTGGACTTCAACCGAAAACGGGAAGTAAATACAGGTATGTGCGCTGGCTGAATAAACATAATTTTTAGCCATATCTTTCACATCTACTGCAGTCAGATTCACCGTGTTCACTCTGAAGGAATCACTCACATGGCTGGGCACTTGTAATGACACATCAAGGATGTTAAGAGGCTAAAAGCAGGTTTAAAACTTGCCCCATTGAAGTCAACAGGGTGCAAATTTTAAAAAGAGGATAACACGGTGCAGGCAACACCGATTTTTGTCATTGTTCTCTGTACTGACAGCTCAATTGAAATTGAACTGATTAGCTCAATGTTAAAATTGACCGGAGTTCTTCTTTAACACTGCTTCAGTGTTACTTATAACACTCTGAATGTGGACTCAAATAAACACTGAGCAGTGTTAATTTAACACTGGGGATTTTGCTGTGTACTTTTTACTTTTTTGGAATGTAATGGTACTTTTACTTGAGTATGTTTTTTCAGTACTCTTTCCACCACTGAAAAATAATATAATAATACATTTAATTTATAATGCACTTTATATTTAAGTAAATCCCAAAGTGCTACATGATAAAAAAAGAGGAAAAAACAGGAAAAGGGGGGTTTAATCAAAAGCTCTCCTAAAAATGTGGGTTTTAAGGCCTCGTTTAAAAGCATCCACAGTCTGTGGTGTCCTCAGGTGGTCAGGGAGAGCATTCCACAGACTAGGAGCAGCTGAGCAGAAAGCCCGATCTCCTATTGTACAAAGCTTAGTCCTGGGAGGTTTCAGGAGATACGCTGAGGCAGATCGGAGGGCAAGTATTGAGGTCTGTGGGGTGAGGAGTTCCTTGAGGTAGCTTCACCATAGATGCACTGGTGGGTAAGTAGACAGACTGGTAATATTAAGTGCAATAATGTATAATGGCTCAAAGTCAGTAGTTCTTGTGTTTCTCTTTTTTCTGTTCTTCTTGTTTCTCTTTCCTTCAATGATTCTGCTTATTAACATCAGGTGTCTTCAATAATGGTCAATCATCACTTAATTAATCACTTAATTATCTCACTAACTTCAACACTGCTCCAGTGTTCATTTTTAACACTCTGTAGTGTGGACACATATGTACACTGAGAAGGGTTAATTTAACACTGGGTGGATCTCTGGTGGCAGTCTTTTCATCACGAGTGCTGTGTTATGAGTGGTGTGTGTACTTGTATGTGTCTGGAGTGTTGATGCACAGGTGTATGGGAATGATGACTTGCCGTGGAGGACTTACTGTGCCCTTTATTCCCTGCTGTCACGCCTCGGCTTCTTTACCCTAAAACTCAGATGTCCCTGACTACTCCGGTCGCTCTTTGTGTATTTGGTTAAATGTTATTGTTGGTTATTTCTCTGTGCTTTTGTAAAGTCTTTCCTTATCTTAATAAAATAATATTTTTCTTTTATATCCACATCTCCTGCCGATTCACTGTGAGCTAACCTGTGTTGCCTAATTAGGAAATTCCATGTAGTATTGTCCCTGGCAAGATTCCAGGATGGAGCAGTCGCTAGTTGTCAGTTTTTAATCCCTCCGCGTCTCGCCACATATATAACAGACTTTAATTAAAGTGTTCTCAATCTTTATAGGTTAGTAGTACTGTTCGGGTTTACAGTGTAGCACGAAGACTGCAACAGGCAGAACCGGTCTGTCTGTGAAAGAGTAATCCAGAAACAGCTCAGTAAAAGTAAATACACATAAGGCAGGATGCAAACACAGGATCAGAGAACTGGAAAAACACTGGCAAGAACAACGACAGGACATGAGCAAATAACGATCTGAGTGCAAACACAGCAAAGCACGAGGCAGATATAGTGGATGGGAAGGTTACTTTTAAAATGTATTTGCCTACAGATTACACAATACAAGCTTTAAAAGATAATTTGTAACATATTTTTTTAGATTATAGAACTTACTTTTGTAACTTAATCGAAATACTTTAGAATACTAAGGTATGTAACACAAAGGGTCCACCAAACATAGGACTTGGTTTTCCTCTGCATATTATTTTAAAACAACATCAGTTTTCCACAATATTTCTTGAAGGAAAAAGAACAGACAATCATGCGAAAAAATAAATAATAATAATTTAAAAAAATACAGGTGCTCAAGAACGCAACATGCATTAAGGTGCGGTGTGATGCAAAAGAGATGTGTTAAAAATGACATGTTGTATCAGTTTTAACACATGTAGTGTGTGTGCTTAGGGACAAAATGTTGTGACTTAATTTAACAAAATAGATGTGTCATATTAACACACAAATTGTGACATCTGAGTAATTAATTACTCAGATGTGTAATTTGAAAAATAAAGTGAAACAGGCAGATGTAAAACCATTTAATCAATAGTCGATTACAGAATGCATGTGAACACAAAGTACAATAACATGTTTCATGCTTGCTCAATGAGTACTGTACATTATTTATGCTTCAAATTGCTTTTGAGAAAACTTCATGAAGAGATAACAGTTAAGCAAGTTTGCACTTTGAAATTTTATTAAAATGTTGCAACTGACAAAATATTGTATATTAATAACTTGTATTTCCACTGGCCTGTTTGTTTGAGAACATAGCAAACACTGCATACCATTCACAGTGATGGTGAGTGTCGGCGCTCAAAATGATGAGTTGAAAACAACACAACCTGTAAAAAGAGATGCTAAAAATGACACATGTTGTGTAGATTTTAACACATGTGGTGTGTGTGCTCAGGGACAACACATGTTGTGTAGATTTTAACACATGTAGTGTGTGTGCTCAGGGACAACACATGTTGTGTAGATTTTAACACATGTAGTGTGTGTGCTCAGGGACAACACATGTTGTGTCAAATTTAACACACAACCTGTGTCGATTCTTAACACATCTCTGTGTTTATAAGGATCACATTTTGTATTACCTTTAACACAACTAATGTGTTATTCCTCTTACACAAAAGTGTGTTGAAACCTTTTACACACTAATGTGTTATAGTTACACAACTTGTGTCAGATATGTGTCACATGTGACTGTAGTCAGTGTGTATTTGCCAGAGTTACTTCATGTGTTTTTACATCTGAGTGTTTGGATGAAAACTGAAACGTATTGTTAACTTGTGTATGGTGTCCAGTGACGTTTAATAAAGAGTTTGTTTGAACATTTGGATGGTTTAGACATCATGAATCTACATAGACAAGCTCTTATTGAGAATTAACTGAGGTTTAGATGTTGATGTTTCATTGAATGTTTTATTTGAAGTCACCAGAATCGTGATTAATGGCTCCTTTATTTGAGCTCTTGACCCTTTAATCTTCTTTAGTTTTTCTCTGGCTGCTTTAACTGTATTTTAATAAAATACATTTTGTTATGGCGAGAGAAAATGTGATCAGATGGTTTAAGTGCTGATCTGATTAAGTTTATGAGTATATTACGTTCGTGAACAAATTGTTCTTTTTGAATGAGTCAAATGAACTGTTACATACTAGGGCTGGGCGATATATATCGTGAGATTGTTATGCGCATCTCGTCAGTAAATCGCCATCACCTGCTTTCAGATGGAGCGGCATTTACTACACCGCAAAAACACAGAGCCGTAGTTCACTGACAAGCTGAGCCATATCGCATTAATATCGCGGACGTATCGCCAGCGATAATTAATGCGATATGGCTCAGCTTGTCAGTTAACTACGGCTCTTTGTACACAGCAAAAACTCCAGTGTTAAATTAACACTCCTGGGAGTGTATGAGTCCACACTCAAGAGTGTTGAAGTTAATGAGATAATTAAGTGATTAATTGAGTGATGATTGAGCATTATTGAAGACACCTGATGTTAACAAGCAGAATCACTGAAGAAGAAAATCACAAATTGTAAGCCACCGTTATGACGATCAATGGTTGCTTTAGTTGGACTCTTGACCCATATATTATTAATTTTAAATTTTGTTTGGCTGCTGTATCTGAGTTATAACTTTCAGAAGAAAAAAGAAAAAAAGTGATCTGATGGTGTTGGTTATATTATGACAATCATCATTTGAACTTTATGTTTTTGATTTATGTTGTTGGTTACAGCATAACTGTGATTCTGCATAAATATCCAGAATTTTAGATATAATATAAAGGATTTCTTAAAAGTTTAAAAAAAATAATTCCTTTAGGCACACACAGACGTCAGGATTCAGTCAATGCATCTCAACAATGGTGACGAGCAGAATATTCAATTAGGAAATGTAAATTACATAGACAATTCAGATCATAATTTATTCATACCGCAATGCATGATGGGAGCCATTAATGAGTTGTGATTGGTGGCAGCCACTGCAACATGCTTTATTATTGTCACCATTGTTGAGATTCACAGGCTGATAATTGATGTCTGTGTTTCTAAATAAATTTATTTGAAAGTGTTTTGATCAGAACAATATTATTAAATATTTTAGATTATAAGTAAAGTACTGATAATCGTATGCTGTAGAATAACAAAGCTGCTGCTAACAAGCTCAAAAAGTTTCATTTTTCAGATCACAGCATGATTATGTCTTTGTTCATTTGACTGTTATAAATCAAAAACAGCAGACAAACAAAATTAAAAGCGAATGTATAAGGGTCAAGAGCCCAACTAATGCAAACACCCATCACCTTAATGGTAACTTACAATTTGTTATTTTCTCCTTCAGTGATTCTACTTGTTAACATCAGGTGTCTTCAATAATGCTCAATCATCACTAAATTAATCACTTAAGTATCTCTAACTTTAACACTCTTGAGTGTTAATTTAACACTGGAGTTTTTGCTGTGTACCGGAGATGCGCATAACAATATCACGATTTAAAACGCCCAGCCCTAACAGAACATAAAAAAAAAAAAAAAAATGTTTTCTGAAAATTTTAATCTGTAGCAGAAACTAGTCAGAACCTTAAAGACTATGGTATCAAACAGACCTCAAGAATCAGCGTATGAATCTCAACAATGGTGACAAACGAAAAGCTTCATGCCGCAATGCATGTTGGGTGCTAGGGCTGCACGATTAATCGCATGAGATTGTTATGCGCATCTCGTCAGTAAAGCCGGTTCCTTGATTAGTAGTAAATCGCCATCACCTGCTTTCAGATGGAGCGGCATTTACTACAAAGAGCTGTAGTTAACTGACAAGCTGAGCCATATCGCATTAATATCGCGGACGTATCGCCAGCGATATTTACTGCGATATGGCTCAGCTTGTCAGTTAACTACGGCTCTTTGTACACAGCAAAAACTCCAGTGTTAAATTAACACTCCTGGGAGTGTATGAGTCAACACTCAAGAGTGTTTAAGTTAATGAGATAATTAAGTGATTAATTTAGTGATGATTGAACATTATTGAAGACACCTGATGTTAACAAGCAGAATCACTGAAGGAGAAAATCACAAATTGTAAGTTACCGTTATGACGATCAATGGTTGCTTTAGTTGGACTCTTGACCCTTATATTATTAACTTTCGATTTTGTTTGTCTGTTGTTTCTGAATTATAATCACCAGTTGAACAAAGAAAAAAGTGATCTGATGGTGTTGGTTATATTATGATAATCATCATTTGAACTTGATCACTAAACTCATTAAGATCCTTCTTTCTGACTTTGATTTATGTTGTTGGTTAGTGAATCTGCATAAATGCCCAGAATTTTTGATATAATATAAAGGATTTCTTAAAAAAAAATCATTCTTTTAGGCACACACAGAGGTTAAGATTCAGTCTATGCATCTCAACAATGGTGAGGAGCAGAATATTCAATTAGGAAAAGTAAATTACATAGACAATTCAGATCATAATTTATTCATACCGCAATGCATGATGGGAGCCATTAATGAGTTGTGATTGGTGGCAGCCACTGCAACATGCTTTATTATTGTCACCATTGTTGAGATTCACAGGCTGATGGATGTCTGTGTTTTAAATGAATTTATCTGATTGTCTTATGATCAGAACAATGTTTATTAAATATTTTGAATTGTAAGTAAAGTAGGCTACTGATAATCATAGGCTGAAGAATCACGAAACTGCTGCTAACAAGTTAAACCAAACTATCTCAGTGCACTGTAAAAAGGAATACGCTATATTTACTCAATAAAATTGTGGCAACAGATTACAAGCAATATTATTAATTAAATTGAACAAATTAGAATTGAGTAATAATTAATCAAATTAATTCCTTAAAAGGTAACCCTTTAAAATGAGTAAAATTTACATTTAAAAAAATAAAAATATCGAAATAACAGACAGAGGTCAAAGATGAATTAAGAACTCTTTATTTTTTATTGCCAACATTGGAGACACCTGATGTTAACAAGCAGAATCACTGAAGGAGAAAACCGTAATTGTAAGTCACCGTTATGGTGATCAGTGTTTGTTTTAGTTGGGCTCTTGACCTTAAAACATTAACTTTAGATTTTGTTTGGCTGTTGTACCTGAGTTATAACAGCCAGATGAACAAAGAGAAAAGGTGATCTGATGGTGTTGATTGTGTTTTAACAATCATTATTTCACCTGAATCGCTGAACTCATACAGAGCCCAATGTCTAAGTTTTGTTTATTTTATTAATTATAGCAGCACTGTCCTTGTACAGCATAATATGTTTAGCCTTTTCAATGAAATCCAAATGATCAAAAAAAAAAAAAAAAACTTTTTTTTATGTAGGTACACACAGGCATCAAGATTTAGCGTACGAATCTCAGCAATGGTGACAAACAGATCACCTCTGATCATAAGCTCATTATATATTCATGCAGCAATGCATGATGGGAGCCATTAATGAGTTTTGATTGGTGGAACCCAGAATGCACTGCAACATGCTTTATAAATGTCACCATTGTTGAGATTCACAGGCTGATTCTTGATGTCTGTGTATTTAAAAAACAAATCAATTTTTTTATATATATATATTAGATATATTAGATAATTAATTATAGCAGCTCTGTCCCTGTATAGTATCATATTTTTAACTATATGAGTTCAGAGAATCAGGTCAAATGATTGTGGAATAATGATTATGTTAAAACACAACCAACACCATCAGATCACCTTTTCTCGTTGTTCATTTGGCTGTTATAACTCATGTACAGCAGCCAAACAAAATCTAAAGATAATGATTTAAGGTCAAGAGCCCAACTAAAACAAACACTGATCACCATAATGGTGACTTTAATTATGGTGTTCTCCTTCAGTGATTCTGCTTGTTAACATCAGGTGTCTTCAATGTTGGCAATAAAAAATAAAGAGTTCTTAATTCATCTTTGACCTCTGTCTGTTATTTCGATATTTTTGTTTAAAAAAAAAAAGTAAATTTTACTCATTTTAAATGGTTAACTTTTAAGGAATTAATTTGATTAATTATTGCTCAATTCTGATTTGTTCAATTTAATTAATAATATTGCTTGTAATCTGTTGCCACAATTTTATTGAGTAAATATAGCGTATTCATTTTTACAGTGTGTACACAACATGTGTCAAAATACCATCAACACATCTTGTGTGTTGTTTTTTAACACATCTCTTTTTAGAGTGTAGATATTTAGATATCATTTTATATGATTATATGATATGTCAGATATAATAGAGAGTTGGAGAGTTCTCTAACTTCCCAGCTAACAGACTTTTGTTATAAGAACGTTCTCCAAATATTCAGTGTTGGTTCTGGGAATGTAAAATATGTTATCACGTTAGAGGAACATGTTTTAAAAGGTATAATGTTCCTCAAACGTTCTTTCAACTTAATTTTGATTGAAAATTCAACATTATAGGAACGTTGATTTCTAACATTCCAAGAACATAAAAATATCCAGTTTCCTGAATGTTAATAGAATGTTATTTGAAGGTTAGTGTGATGTTCCTGAAACACTCTTTCAATCATTTTTCGAAAGAGTAATAAGAACACAAACTACAACTTTATTCAGACACAGCCTTAGATTAACTGAAGATAAAAGACATTAACTCTCTCAAGATCTGATTAAACAACTCCACAAACAGCATTACCAGTAGGGCTGTGCGATATATATCGTGAGATTGTTATGCGCATCTCGTCAGTAAAGCCGGTTCCTTGATTAGTAGTAAATCACCATCACCTGCTTTCAGATGGAGCGGCATTTAGGGCTGAGGAGATAATTAAGTGATTAATTTAGTGATGATTTAGCATTATTGAAGACACCTGATGTTAACAAGCAGAATCACCGAAGAAGAAAATCACAAATTGTAAGTTACCATTAAGGTGATGGATGTTTGCTTTAGTTGGGCTCTAGACCATTATGTTTACTTTAATATTTACAGTTGTTTGTCTGCTGTTATTGATTTATAACAGTTAAATGAACAAAGTTAAATGTTATGTTAGTGTTGGTTATGTTTTGACATAATCATGTTGTGATCTGAAAAAGGAAACTTATTGAGATAGTTTGGTTTAACTTGTTAGCAGCAGTATAGTGATTTTTCAGCCTATGATTATCAGTATTTTACTTATTCAAAATATTTAATAAATATTGTTCTGATCAAAAGACATTCCAATAAATTCATTTAAAACACAGACATCAATAATCAGCCTGTGAATCTCAACAATGGTGACAATAATAAAGCATGTTGCAGTGGCTGCCACCAATCACAACTCATTAATGGCTCCCATCATGCATTGCGGTATGAATAAATTATGATCTGAATTGTCTATGTAATTTACTTTTCCTAATTGAATATTCTGCTCCTCACCATTGTTGAGATGCATAGACTGAATCTTGACATCTGTGTGTGCCTAAAAGAACGATTTTTTTTTTTTTAAACAACTTTTAAGAAATTCTTTATATTATATAAAAAATTCTGGGCAGAATTTATGCAGTTCATTTATGCAATTCAGTTATGCAGATTCACTAACCAACAACATAAATCGAAGTCAGAAAGAAGGATTTTAATGAGTTCAGTGATCAAGTTCAAATGATGATTGTCATAATATAACCAACACCATCAGATCACTTTTTTTCTTTGTTCAACTGGTAATTATAATTCAGAAACAACAGCCAAACAAAATCTAAAGTTAATAATATAGCCTATGGGTCAAGAGTCCAACTACAGCAACCATTGATCGTCATAACGGTAACTTACAATTTGAGATTTTCTCCTTCAGTGATTCTGCTTGTTAACATCAGGTGTCTTCAATAATGTTCAATCATCACTAAATTAATCACTTAATTATATCATTAACTTAAACACTCTTGAGTGTGGACTCATACACTCCCAGGAGTGTTAATTTAACACTGGAGTTTTTGCTGTGTACAAAGAGCCGTAGTTAACTGACAAGCTGAGCCATATCGCATTAATTATCGCTGGCGATACGTCCTCGATATTAATGCGATATGGCTCAGCTTGTCAGTTAACTACGGCTCTTTGTAGTAAATGCCGCTCCATCTGAAAGCAGGTGATGGTGATTTACTACTAATCAAGGAACCGGCTTTACTGACGAGATGCGCATAACAATTTCACGATATATATCGCCCAGCCCTAATTACCAGCTTCACTTATTACTAACCAGACTGACTTTATTTCTGTCACACGTCTTCAGAAGATCTTATTGAGAATGAACAGAGGTTTAGATGTTGATGTCTTATTGAAAATGTTTGGTTTGAGGTCACCATCATGGAGATCAGTGTTTGCTTTAGTTGGGCTCTTGACCCTTGGCTTTCATTAAGGTGATGCTTTATTAGCAGTTGTAGGTATTTATGGAAAACATTTCTGCATTAACATTTGAGGAACATTATACATTTTAAAACATGTTCCTTAAACGCAGTGGTTCTCAACCTCTCCTGCAGGGACCCCCTGACAGGCCATGTTTCTGTTTTAACCCTGAAATGGCACACCTGATTCAAATAATTAAAGGCTTAATGAGTAGTTGACTAATTGATTAATTGACTAATTCCTATATTCTTCCTATACTCATTAATTGAATCAGGTGTGCCATTTCAGGGTTAAAACAGAAACATGGCCTGTCAGGGGGTCCCTGCAGGAGAGGTTGAGAACCACTGCTTTAACGTCAAGAAAACTGGGCATTTTTTACATTGCCAGAACCAACACTGAATATTTGGAGAACATTCCTATAACTAAAGTCTGTTAGCTGGGAAGTTCCATCTCCGTTTATATTCATCCAGTTCCAGACAAGACTGGCGAAGGACTTCATTTTCTTTCATGAGGTTAGTAACTGTGTTCTCCAGAGATGCAACTCTATTTGTAACATCTTCAATTTCCTTGCCAAATAATTCCCTGGATGAGGAGAAGGTGTCAATAGAAGCAGTGTTTTCTTGAACAGACATTTCAAAAGATTGACGCCTCGCCAAAGATTCCTCTTGGAGTTTGCCTATTTTAATAACGGCCAAGATAACAGTGTTTGTTTATCTTAGTTCACTGTTACACGTGATGGGCGTTTGTCAGGAGTTTCGGGTAGTGGTATGTCAAGAGTAGAAAATTAATTGAGAGATATATACTGTGTTTTTATAAAGTATGTTTGTTATGGCAAGAGAAAAAAATGATCAGGTGTTTTCAGATGATGATACAATTATCAAGTACTGATCAAGTACTGATCTGAAGTTTTTGAGTATATGGATGATGTGCATCTGTTTATTTATTGCTATTAGTTATTACAGTCTTGTGAAACTGCTTGTTACTCATGTTATCCAGTAATACAGAATGATTTCTTTAAAAAAATGTTTTAAAACAATTCAGAAAGTTTGATAACAGTCAAACACAGACTTCAAGAATCATGTTTTTGTTGGTTTTTGAATTAGTCAATTATTTTAAATACAATTAAAATCATTAATTATTTCATTATTAGCCTACATAATGATTTAATTTCTATAGGCTATATTTTTTAAAATAGAGTCGGCTCTTCAGATATGCGAGCCGGCTCCCGTCGTTCACCTACAAGAGCCGGCTCTTAGATCCGGCTCATTCGCGAACGACCCATCACTACTGGCTGCACAATGCATGCTGGGAGTCATGGATGAGATTTGCACTATGGTGGCACCCAACATGCATTGCGGCATGAAGATTTTCGTTTGTCACCATTGTTGAGATTCATGCGCTGATTCTTGATGTCTGTGTTTGACTAGTTTCTGCTGCAGATTAAAATTTTCAGGAAACATTTATTTTATTATTCAGCACTGCTGGATAGCATGATGTAGTGTCACAAGATCATTATAACTAACAGCACATATATAAATTAAATGTGCACCATTCATATACTCATAAACTTGATCAGATCAGCACTTGTTGATTATGAGATCATCAAGAAACATCTGATCATATTTCCTCTCACCATAACAAATGTATTTTATTAAAATACAGTTAAAATAGCCAGAAAAACATTATAAGAAAAGTAAAGGGTCAAGAGCTCAAATAAAGGAGCCATTAATCACGATTCTGGTGACTTCAAATAAAACATTCAATGAAACATCAACATCTAAACCTCATCCATGACTCCCAGCATGCATTGCTGCATGAAGCATTTCGTTTGTCACCATTGTTGAGATTCATGTGCTGATTCTCGATGTCTGTTTGATACCTGTAAGATGCTGTACGAACTGTGTATTAAAAAAAAAAATGCATTATGCTTTTATGTATTATACTCATCTTTTAAATATTAAACTTCTTTTGAGTTCCTGTTGAACAATCTGACATGTTCGTGATGATGACATTATCATCTGAACATATTTTTCTCATGATTAATTCTGCTGTTTCAAACATGCAAATAAAAATACACATGTACAGCAATCAAAGAAAACTAATGTTAAAGAGTCAAGGGTCAAGAGCCCAAATAAAGCTGACACTAATCACGATTCTGGTGACTTTAAATGAAACATTCAATGAATCATCAACACCAAAACCTGTTAATTCTCAATAAGAGCTTCTGTAGAGTCTGACAGAAATAAAGTTAATCTGGTTATTAATAACAAGTGAAAGCAGCATTTAAAAAAGACATTGAAAAAGAGGCATGATGTGATTGGCTGAAAAAAAACACCCGTTAATCTTTAAGTTTATGAATTAAGATTTTATTTATTTATTTGAATGTATTGCTTTATTTATTTTAGAGTATTTTATGGGATACCATATAAAATATACCTATAATTTTTTTCAGAAACACAAACTCTCCTCCACCCAGTGCTATTCTATCCAGTTACATTTTAACACACATTGTGTGTTAAAAATCTACACAACATGTGTCAAAATACCATCAACACATGCTGTGTGTTGTTTTTTAACACATCTCTTTTTAGAGTGTAGATATTTAGATATCATTTTATATGATTATATGATATGTCAGATATAATAGAGAGTTGGAGAGTTCTCTAACTTCCCAGCTAACAGACTTTTGTAATAAGAACGTTCTCCAAATATTCAGTGTTGGTTCTGGGAATGTAAAATATGTTATCACGTTAGAGGAACGTGTTTTAAAAGGTATAATGTTCCTCAAACGTTCTTTCAACTTAATTTTGATTTAAAATTTAACATTATAGGAATGTTGATTTCTAACATTACAAGAACATAAAAATATCCAGTTTCTTTAATGTTACTAGAATGTTATTTAAAGGTTAGAATGATGTTCCTGAAACACTCTTTCAATCATCTTTCAAAAGAGTAATAAGAACACAAACTACAACTTTATTCAGACACAGCCTTAGATTAACTGAAGATAAAAGACATTAACTCTCTCAAGATCTGATTAAACAACTCCACAAACAGCATTACCAGCTTCACTTATTACTAACCAGACTGACTTTATTTCTGTCACACGTCTTCTGAAGATCTTACTGAGAATGAACAGAGGTTTAGATGTTGATGTCTTATTGAAAATGTTTGGTTTGAGGTCACCATCATGGAGATCAGTGTTTGCTTTAGTTGGGCTCTTGACCCTTGACTTTCATTAAGGTGATGCTTTATCAGCAGTTGTAGGTATTTATGGAAAACATTTCTGCATTAACATTTGAGGAACATTATACATTTTAAAACATGTTCCCCTAACGTCAAGAAAACTGGGCATTTTTTACATTACCAGAACCAACACTGAATATTTGGAGAACATTCCTATAATTAAAGTCTGTTAGCTGGGAAGTTCCATCTCCGTTTATATTCATCCAGATCCAGACAAGACTGGCGAAGGACTTCATTTTCTTTCATGAGGTTAGTAACTGTGTTCTCCAGAGATGCAACTCTATTTGTAATGTCTTCAATTTCCTTGACAAATAATTCCCTGGATGAGGAGAAGGTGACAATAGAAGCAGTGTTTTCTTGAACAGACATTTCAAAAGATTGACGCCTCGCCAAAGATTCCTCTTGGCGTTTGCCTATTTTAATAACGGCCAAGATAACAGTGTTTGTTTATCTTAGTTCACTGTTACACGTGATGGGTATTTGTCAGGAGTTTCGGGTAGTGGTATGTCAAGAGTAGAAAATGAATTGAGAGATACTGTGTTTTTATAAAGTATGTTTGTTATGGCAAGAGAAAAAAAATGATCAGGTGTTTTCAGATGATGATACAATTAGGGCTGGGCGATATATATCGTGAGATTGTTATGCGCATCTCGTCAGTAAAGCCGGTTGATTAGTAGTAAATCGCCATCACCTGCTTTCAGATGGAGCGGCATTTACTACAAAGAGCCGTAGTTAACTGACAAGCTGAGCCATATCGCATTAATATCGCGGACGTATCGCCAGCGATAATTAATGCAATATGGCTCAGCTTGTCAGTTAACTACGGCTCTTTGTACACAGCGAAAACCCCAGTGTTAAATTAACACTCCTGGGAGTGTATGAGTCCACACTCAAGAGTGTTTAAGTTAATGATATAATTAAGTGATTAATTTAGTGATGATTGAACATTATTGAAGACACCTGATGTTAACAAGCAGAATCACTGAAGGAGAAAATCTCAAATTGTAAGTTATTGTTATGACGATCAATGGTTGCTTTAGTTGGACTCTTGACCCATATATTATTAACTTTAGATTTTGTTTGTCTGTTGTTTCTGAATTATAACCACCAGTTGAACAAAGAAAAAAGTGATCTGATGGTGTTGGTTATATTATGACAATCATCATTTGAACTTGATCACTGAACTCATTAAAATCCTTCCATCTGACTTCGATTTATGTTGTTGGTTAGTGAATCTGCATAAATGCCCAGGATTTTTTATATAATATAAAGGATTTCTTAGAATTTGTAAAAAAAACAAAAAAACTTTCTTTTAGGCACACACAGACGTCAAGATTCAGTCTATGCATCTCAACAATGGTGATGAGCAGAATATTCAATTAGGAAAAGTAAATTACATAGACAATTCAGATCATAATTTATTCATACCGCAATGCATGATGGGAGCCATTAATGAGTTGTGATTGGTGGCAGCCACTGCAACATGCTTTATTATTGTCACCATTGTTGAGATTCACAGGCTGATTATTGATGTCTGTGTTTTAAATGAATTTATTTGAATGTATTTTGATCAGAACAATGTTTATTAAATATTTTGAATTATAAGTAAAATACAGGCTGAAGAATCACCAAACTATTTCAATAAGTCTCCTTTTTCAGATCACAGCATGATTATGTCAAAACATAACCAACACTATAACATAACATTTTACTTTGTTCATTTAACTGTTATAAATCAATAACAGCAGACAAACAACAGTAAATATTAAAGTAAACATATAATGGTCTAGAGCCCAACTAAAGCAAACACCCATCACCTTAATGGTAACTTACAATTTGTGATTTTCTTCTTCAGTGATTCTGCTTGTTAACATCAGGTGTCTTCAATAATGCTCAATCATCACTAAATTAATCACTTAATTATCTCCTCAGCCCTAAATGCCGCTCCATCTGAAAGCAGGTGAAGGCGATTTACTACTAATCAAGGAACCGGCTTTACTGACGAGATGCGCATAACAATCTCACGATATATATCGCACAGCCCTAGATACAATTATCAAGTACTGATCTGAAGTTTTTAAGTATATGGATGATGTGCATCTGTTTATTTATTCCTATTAGTTATTACAGTCTTGTGAAACTGCATCATGTTATCCAGCAGTACAGAATGATTGCCGCTATGCATGCTGGGAGTCATGGAGGAGTCACGCACATATCCCAGATAGCAACATTGTTTCGGCCCAGATCCGGTCCACATCTGGCACTTGTGGAATGATGATCTGGCCCACATGCGGCGTGGAATGACGACCCTTGGGTGGCCCACTCCTGTTTGCCAGATCTGGGCCACAAGCAGGCCATAGCAATGCCACATGTCAGCCAAGAGCAAAGAAATAAACCAGAACTGGACCTTATCTGAGCCACAAAGTCTGTGTATATTAAATATGGAGTCATCTCAGCCTTAATAAGCCTGTTAAGCAGAATCACTGAAGAAAAGAAGAGAACAGAAAAAGAGACGAGCAGAAACACAAGAACTACAACTGACTTCAGACACAGCCTCAGATGAAATCAGCTGAAGAGAAAAGAAGACATTAAATCTGTGAAGATCTCAGCAGAGGAGGATGAACCCTTTAACTGTCACCCCCCTTTTTTTCGCATAGACAAAAAAAATACTATACAAACTTAAATGGTTGTAATTCAAGAATGCTTTGGAATATAGACATACGGTTGGTCTTGTTTTTAAGAAGACATTTGCCAGATTATTGTAGAAGTGTAATAAGAAAAAAAGTTATGTAAGTTTGAGTTTATGAAAATGTACAATGTAAAAATATAATTATTTATATAAAATATAAAATATATATATTACAAAACATATTTTACTCTAAAACTGCTAGAAAATTAAAGCCAAAAATCTAAACAAGTTGTGTTCCAAATTTTAGGTTAATATCTCAAAAAATGATCTTTCAGTTAGATTTTATTTGGGCGCAGTACCAAACTTTTTCACTAGATGGACAGCCAGCTTCCTTACTGACCATATAAGGGTGCCTCCATTTTCATATATGTTTTAAGTGATCTGAACCATGTATTTCCATAATTTCATACAATTTATGAAGCATACATCCTATTCAGAAATAGTATGGGTGTTTTGGCAGTATTTGATTTGATTTCAACCTCTAATAAAACATAAAAAGAGCACATATACGCGTTATAGCTCGCTGCCGCATCACAAATCGAGAATCCATAATATGTTTCTTTATATTCAAAACATTTTCAGACCTTTTTTTCTCATAAAATTGAATTGGTGTTATCTTTGAAACATGACATGAAAACAAACAGAGGTTTCTACCAATCTTTCATAATTTTTCATGTTTATTTCTATTTCAAAATAAAGGCCTAAACACGCCTAATGAATATGAAATATTCTTGTTGCAAATTGATAAATTACTGCTCCTCTGTAATTTATTTTAAAAAACAGCCACCAAATATGAAAACTAGAGATTGCAAGCTTTCAAATGATATATAGTTTGTCAATATTACTTTAGGTTTTTATTAAGATATTATTGTTCTAAAAATATATGGGCAAACGTCCCACCTGTGGGACGGTGACAGTTACTAACCAGACTGACTTTATTTCTGTCAGACGTCTACAGAAGTTTTTATTGAGAATTAACAGAGGTTTAACTCTAATGTGTTTCATTTAAAGTCACCATAACAGTGATTAGTGTTTCCATTAGTTGGGCTCTTAACTCTTATTATATCATCTGTCTTTTCTGGCCGCTGTGACAGTGTGTTTGTTAAACACATTTGCAGCAGCAAAGAAAGCTAAAGTGAAATGAGATCAGGTGATGATGGTTATCTGTTGATGCTTTTATAATCATCATGAAATAACCTGATTCACTGATGTCTTTGGAATCTAACAATTGTGTTGATCCATTAATATTTTCAAGAACTTATCTTTCAAAACTTTTGCTCTTCTCATCCTGCTCTACAAAAAAGTCAAATACATCTGTTTCTACATTAACTCCATTTTAAGTAATGCAGGATCTTTCCAAGCCGCATTCAAGCATCTTTATGTGGCATTAACTCAAATGATATTTCTTTGAAGCCGGTAAATATCAATATCAATATCCAAAACACGCTCATCAGCTGGAGAAAAATCATTCTGAAAGTGATTCCAACAATATTGCTTCTCTATGCCTATTTTCATTGTGATGTGAACTCTACTATCTTTAATATTTAGAACGATCTAAAGAACTATATCTTTATCGTTATCTTAATAGGTATCGTCCTTGGTGTGACCGGACCTTAATACTGTTATTTCTCACAATATGTACCCAGATATTACCCAGAATTCATTGTTTTCTAGGGTATCTACGGTTCATTAATCTCATTTCAGTCTTTATGGAAAATGGTATTGAATTGAATTTCGTCAGAATTTGGCCGTTTGTTTTACAGCAAGGTTTTACAGTGTGCATATTTGCTGATGACCGCAAACAATCCTCCATTCATTCCAGGTGAACAAAGAATGAATAGATCAATAATAATTTATTCTGTATACATAAAGAACACACAGACACATAAAACAATAATGGTATTATAACAGAAGTGGCTCAAGTACAAACTATACAAAAACATTGTTTGTACAGGAAGTGAGAACATGAGCATGTGATGGATGATGCTGATAAACACATTCACCTACATTATATAAAAAGATAAACCAGGGCTCCACTCCACAACGCAATATCCAGACGCTGATATTGATCTACTGAACTGGTTCGTGTCACAAAAATACAAAACTTTGTAATAATTAATTCTGAATATTTCTGTTTCAGTATTCGTTGAGAAACAATGGCGGTCTGGACTGTCTACCTGTCTCTCTGTCTTCTCATAGCTTTGAGTGCTTCAGGTAAGAGCATTATTCAACATTTCACATCATAACTGTTATTTTAACATGAATAGTACACGGTAAATTCCTCTGTGTTAAATCAACACCGCTCGGTGTTCATATGGGAACCACCAGCAGGGTGTTGAAAGTAACACTGATGCAGTGTTAGAGTTCATTAGATAATTAAGTGATTAATTGAGTGATGATTGTTTGATTATTGAAGACACCTGATGTTAACAAGCAGAATCACTGAAGAAAAGAGAAACACAAGAACTAAAACTGACTTCCAGACACAACCTTAAATGAAATCAACTGAAAAGACATGAAATCTCTCTTATTACAAACCAGTTTGACCTTATTTCTGTCATTCATCTACATAAGTTATTTTTTGAGAATGAACAGAGTTTTAGATGTTGATGTTTTATTGAAAATGTTTGGTCACCATTATGGTGATCAGTGTTTAATTTAGTTGGGTGGTTTGACTCTTTATACCTTTTATGTTAGTTGTGTTTGTAACAGTGTTTACCAAAACACATAATTTGTTGCTAAGGAAACAATAAACAAAGATGATCAGGTGATATATATTTCCTCATGATAAAGAAAAATGATTGACAAATGTCATCATTGACCAGAAGAGATTATTACTTGTTATTAACAGATTTTTTCCTATAGTATTTTTATCAATGCTTTTTTTTCCCAAAGATCAAACATTCTGAATTTTAATTTCTAAATATATTGTGAGAAAAGAAAGGTCAAAAACATCAAGATTCAGCTTATGACTCACAACAATGGTGACATGCTTCATGTTGCGATGCATGCTGGGAGCCATTAGTTTTATAATATGGTGGCTCCAATCATGCATTGCTGCATGAAGTATGTCACCATTGTTGAGATTCATATGCTAATTCTTGATGTCTGTATGTGTACAATAATATTTTGCTACACAAGGTATTTAAAAATAAAATAAAAAACAATTCAGAATGTCTGACCTGTGGTAAGAAATTATCGTGGTGAAAAAAAGAAAGAATAACAAATAATAATTTTTTCTCAGTTATAAGATTAGTAAATCATTCTAATTCTTGATGGTTCAAATTACATCATATGTTATACATCATCTTTGTTTCTGGCTTCCTTTGTATCAACTTATGTGTTTTGGTAAACACTGTTACAAAGACCACAAACTTGCATAAAAAGCCAAGAGTCAAACTGTCCAACTAAAGTTAACACTGATCATCAGAATGGTGAATTTACTAAACATATTATTTCCAATAAAACATCAACATCTACACCTCTATTAATTCTCAATAACTAGTTGGCAATAAGTGAAGCTGGCAATGCTGTTTGTGGAGTTGTTTAATCCTCCTCTGCTGAGATCTTCACAGATTTAATGTCGTCTTTTATCTTCAGTTGATTTCATCTCTGGAAGTCAGTTGTAGTTCTTGTGTTTCTCTTTTCTTTAGTGACTCTGCTTGTTATCATCAGGTGTCTTCAATGCTCAATCATCACTCAATTAATCACTTAATTACCTCATTAACTCTAACACTGCTTCAGTGTTACTTTTAACACCCTGCTGGTGGTTCCCATATAAACACAGAGCGGTGTTGATTTAACACCAGGGATTTTAACAACAAATACGCATGTTAAATCTGTCGTATATTTATTATTATTATTATTATTAGTAGTAGTAGTAGTAGTAGTAGTAGTAGTAGAAGAATAGCAGTACCACTACTACTGCTGCTGCTATAGCAGTTCTGTTTTAAAAATGTAGTATTTCTTTCTTTTTAAGTGGAAGCGAAACCTGTTGGAAGTAAAGAATGTAGCGGTAAGGCTTCTCTTGTCTTCTACTTCTCTTGTCAGTGTGTATACAGTAAAACTTTTGTAAACTTTTGCATTTCTCTATCTTAACAAGTGTGTGTGATACCTGATGATCATGTTCTCCAGCATGCTTTAATTAAGATTCTTAGTGACTGTGCTGAGAAACAATGAACACTTGTCCATTGAGACTCAATTTGTTCAATATAAAAAAAATACATAACCGGAATATCTTAACTAGAAAGGCAATCACATTTAACACAAAAAACAAGATATAAAAGATGAAAAAGGGCGAGAAATACTTTATACATGCAGCAGTTGAAGAGTAATCACATACTTTTACCTTTTACTTTTACCGTATGGAAACCACCAACAGGAACATATTAGTTTTAGTGTCTTATTTTATTTAAGAACAACAAAGAAGAAAAGAGAATGTGACAGAACTCGTCACTGAGTGGTTTGAAATGTTGTAAAAGCAAAGTGGAGATGATGGTGTTTTTATTACTCAAAGGTGTTTTATTGAACAGATGGACTGTGTAACAGAGTTCACTGTAAAGCATCTGTTGTGAAGCGTCGCCTTCATCTGCACTGTCATGCAAAGCCGAAGCACGACCACAACAATGTCGCATGCCTTTTTGTGTTTTAACCGGTAAAGGGACAAAAGTTACATACGGATAGTATGTAACTTTTGTCCCTTTACCGGTTAAAACACAAAAAGGCATGCGACATTGTTGTGGTCGTGCTTCGGCTTTAAATGAAAGTTGCTAATTTAATTACATGTCATTAATGGTAAAAACATAACACACAAAACTTCCCTTTAACAGTGTGTCGGGCAGGATGGTCTGCCTATGGATGCAGATGCTTCAGGTTTTTCAATAACGCTCACACGTGGATTGATGCTGAGGTATGATGCATTCAGCTTCTAATATGACATAACAATCATATAAGTTGGTTAAATACAACTTAAACATCTGTGACATCTGTCAATTATCGCAGGAAAATCATTTCAACTTGTTCCTCAGTTTAAATATGTTAACAGTAAAGAAATTACAATGGAGCTCTAGAACATGCATCATTGTGATAATAAAACATCTATGAAAATACAGACACAACACATTTCATGTTATCATGAGAGGATCACTTAAAAATGTTATATATGTGAAGTTATATCTAATCTATATCTACAGTATAACAAGAACCTGTTCTAGAAAAAAAAGTCCCATCTCAAATGGCAGATTTTAGACTTGACTGAAACAAAAAATAAACAGCGCGAGGAACATTTATTTTCGATTTAACGCATGTCACAGTTTTTGGAGCATTAATCTAAAATTACACATTATTTTTTATAAATAGTGGTGTTTGCTCATGTCTCTGCCTCTACAGAACATCTGTTTGGACTTTGATGGAAACCTTGCTTCTGTGCACAGCCATGATGAGTACACTTTTATACAGCGCCTGGTTAGAGACACAACTTACACCGCAACTCGTGCCTGGATCGGAGGGAGTGATGCTGTTCATGTATGCAATTATTTTTTGATCATTCTTTTTGTGCTACTGGGCATTAACAGTTACATTTACATTGCAATTCAAAAACATATTTCAAAATGCATGAAGATAGATGTGTTTTTATGCTTTTTTTTTATCCTCAGAATAGTTAGTTTAGGGCATTGGCAACCATGAGATGGGTGCCAATGACCATGATGATGTCATACTTGAGTTTTTGTATTGTGAAACTTGATGTAAAATAGATGGCTGATATGATAATCAAGCAATTTACACAGCAAAATCCCCAGTGTTAAATTAAAAATGCTCAGTGTTTATGAGTCCACACTCAGATAAGTAACACTGAAGCAGTGTTGAAGTTAATGAGCTAATTAAGTGATTCATTGAGTGATAATTGAGCATTATTGAAGACACCTGATGTTAACAAGCAGAATCACTGAAGGAGAAAAACACAAATTGTAAGTCACCATTATGCTGATCCGTGTTTAGTTGGGCTCTTGATCCTTACATTTTTAACTTTAGATTTAGTTTGGCTGCTGTAATCCAGTTATAACAGCCAGATGATCAAAAAGAAAATGTGATCTGGTGGTATTGGTTGTGTTTTAACAGAATAATTATTTGACCTAAATCACTGAACTCATTTAGAGCCTGATCTCTGAGTTAGATTTACTTTATTGATTAGAGCAGCACTGGCCTTGTACAGCATAATAATTTTAGCATTTTCAATGTAATCCAAAGGATTTCTTAAGTTATTCTGATACAAAAACACACAACAAAAAACTTTCAGGTAGGCAGGCACACACAGACATCAAGAATTAGCGTATAAATCTCAGCAATGCTGATAAACAGCATATTCAGATAAACAGATCAACTCTGAACATTAGAAAACAAGCGACTAAAAAGTCACATAAGAACAGGAGAACTCAAATAAAATAGTAAGAATAAAGGAAATTAACAAGAAAATTAACCTCATTATTTATTTGTGCAGCAATGCATGATGGGAGCCATGAATGAGTTTTGATTGGTGGCATCCAGAATGCACTGCAACATGCTTTATAATTGTCACCATTGTTGAGATTCACAGGCTGATTATTGATGTCTGTGTCTAATTAATAAAAATAAAATAACAATTTTCAGAACAACTTGAATAAATCCATTAGATTACATTGAAAATGTTTGAAAAAAATATGATTGTTAAAACACAACCAACACCATCAGATCACTCTTTCTTTTTATTAATCTGGTTGTTACAACTGGATTAAATCAGCCAAACTAAATCTACAGTTAAAAATGTAAGGGTCAAGAGCCCAACTAAAGCAAACACCGATCATCATAATGGTGACTTAAGATTTGTGATTTTTCTCCTTCAGTGATTCTGCTTGTTAATATCAGATGTCTTCAATAATGCTCAATCATCACTCAATTCATCACTGAATTATCTCATTAACTTTAACACTTCTTCAGTGTTACTTATAACACTCTGAGTGTTGACTCATATAAACACTGAGCAGTGTTAATTTAACACTGGGGATTTTGCTGCCCTGTCTTAAATATTTTTCACGTTCTTTACTGATACTCTTTCTGTGAAATAATTTCTATTCATTTCTGTTCAGATTTCTGACATTTTTAAAGTGAAGATGGGGTTAGGGTTCATGAGGAATCATCTTTTAGATAAATAAAGATCAAATTAAGTCATGTAAGCTGTGGACATAAACCCAATGTCCTTTTTTCTCTTCTGTTTACAGGAGGGACATTGGCTCTGGAGTGATGGAACCAAAATGAACTATCAAATATGGTCGTCTGGAGAGCCCAATAATCATGGAAATGAGCACTGCCTTGAGATGAACTATGGAAGTAAGTAACTGATGTTAATGCTCATAAACTGTCTAAATAAACTAAATAAACATTAATTATTTTTTTTCTCCATAATACACAAGTGATAACAAACAACAATTTTTTTCTTTCTTGCAACAGATGGCAACTGGAATGACAACAAATGTTATGAAAAGATGCCCTTTGTGTGTGTTAACTGAACCAGCAAAATATCAATGTAGAATAAACAAGCTACTTTGACTCATTTACTTTCCTTTAGAAATGTTCAGTGGGGGTAAAAAATGTGTTTTAAAAAAGGTTAATTTGTTTATCTCAGCAGGTCATGCTTCCTGCTTGTACGGACTCTCTTGCTTACTGCTCCACACTTTGCTCTATCGCTTTTATATTTTATCTCCTAATTTTAAATTCAGCAAATCAGCACAGTGCTAAATCGACATAGCTTGGCATCAACATTGCAAGGACAGTGCGGCTATAATTAATAAAGTAAACCTAACTCAGAAATTGGACTCTATATGAGTTCAGTGATTCAGGTTAAATGATTGTGAAATAATGATTATGTTAAAACACAACCCACACCATCAGATCACTTTTTCTATTTGTTCATCTGGCTGTTATAACTCAGGTACAGCAGCAAAACAAAAACTAAAGTTAATGTTTTAAGGGTCAAGAGCCTAACTAAAACAAACACTGATCACCATAACGGTGACTTACAATTGCGGTTTTCTCCTTCAGTGATTCTGCTTGTTAACATCAGGTGTCTTCAATGTTGGCAATAAAAAATAAAGAGTTCTTAATTCATCTTTGACGTCTGTCTGTTATTCAGATATTTTTGTTTAAATTTTTTTTTTTTGTAAATTTTACTCATTTTAAATGGTTAACTTTTAACCCTCTGGGGTCTGAGGTGTTTTTGGGGTCCTTGAGATGTTCTGACATGCCCTGACATTTGTGCTTTTTTCAGTTGCTTATAAACATATTAATGGCAAAGGTGTAATTACACTCTATTTAGCACAAACATGGCTACCATAATATGTGAGGAACATGAATGTACATGTTTGTATTTTTGAGAGAATAATGTTTATGCATGGTTATTGAAAAAACAAAAAATGAAAGTTTCTGAAATAAGGCCACAAAACACATACTAAATATGTGTCAACAAGTCTTCTGAATAATGCATTTTGTCGCCTAGAGTTTTTTTCTTCAAAATGATCTGAAAATCATCCAGCCTAATCATTCACATAAAGCAATACATTCACAGTAAATTCCCCGGTGTTAAATTAACACCGATCAGTGTTCATATGGGAACCACCAGCAGGGTGTTAAAAGTAACACTGATGCAGTGTTAGAGTTCATTGGATAATTAAGTGATTAATTGATGGATGATTGTTTGATTATTGACAACATCTACATCTCTATTCATTCTCAATAACTAGTTGGCAATGAGTGAAGCTGGTAATGCTGTTTGTGGAGTTGTTTGATCCTCCTCTGCTGAGATCTTCACAGATTTAATGTCATCTCCGGTAGATTTCATCTCCGGAAATCAGTTGTAGTTCTTGTGTTTCTCTTTTCTTCAGTGATTCTGCTTGTTATCATCAGGTGTCTTCAATGCTCAATCATCACTCAATTAATCACTTAATTATCTGCTTCAGTGTTACTTTTAACACCCTGCTGGTGGTTCCCATATAAACACTGAGCGGTGTTAATTCAACACCAGGGATTTTACTGTGTTGATTTAAATTTTGTAAGACACTTTTTGTTTGGAAAGGCAATATGCGAGTGGGCGTAAACGATCCAACACCATCATGAATACTGAGTGGTTCACACCTGAGGAGACAATGCCCTGCGTAATGGGGCTGCATACATAATGAGCCTTTCATTCAGGTGTGTGACTGAGCCACAAGAAAGAATGCAAGGACATATATATATATTGTACAATTTTGTATATATGGTTCACAGTTGGAAACACAGTTGTTTATAAAATATAAAAGCGATAGAGCAAAGTGTGGAGCAGTAAGCAAGAGAGTCCGTACAAGCAGGAAGCATGATGTAAGGACCACCCATTGGCCCAATGACGGAATCCAACGGCCTGGCGAAGGTTTAAAGCATGTATGTCTTTTCAGCGCTCCAGTGAAGTTCACTTAATCTATTGGAACTTAGTTTTAGTATTACTTTAGCTCTATGCGTAATCTGACTCCAATTTCAAATGATAATCAAATTTAGATCGTATTTCTGATTAGAAAATAATCATAAATATTGATTATGAATTAATTTAGATCTTTGATTATTCTGATTATCCCATACTTTCAATTATTCGTTCATTACGGACCTAGTGTCGCTTTGAGACGTCACGTCGCGACTGCGCGCTCACGATCATAATTTCAAAACACAGCATAATTTTTTATAATATTTGCAGCATACAACATGCTAAGTCAGGGAATAGTCAGAAATCAGGAGGTCTTCCTAAGATGTACCCCATGGTCCATTCAAAGTGCCTCCAGTTTGATCTATTCTGGACAAAGTTTTGCGGAAACACCAGACTACACATTAATCTACTGGAAATAATGATTTCAGAAGAATGCAGAATAAATCAAGATGTAACATTTATTTGTCAGGTAAAAATATATCATGCCAATTACAGAAGTAAATTATTAAAAGCCAATTCAAAAATATATGACATCATTTACTCAAAGATGACTCTAAAAGTAAGCAATGTTTTCCTGACAAAGACACAGTAATGTGTCAGGGCTTTCCAACCGGAAAGCACTGAAACATCACTATGGGGGATGATCCTGGTAAAAGAGTCCCAAAGATTGCTCTGTCCCCTCACCTTAAATACCAGATCAGAACAGAAGGGGGGTTAAGCAAATGTTGTTTAGAGTTGTTTGGGCCAATCCATGTACCCGAGGGGGGTAGCACCTGGTTTCTTGGGATATCGTAAAGAGCTATCAGCCAGAGAGATACAGGATTATCCTAAGTTCTCAATCTTTCTCATTAAACCAATGACTGCAATGAAATTAAGACCATTTTACCAATCGCCCTGCTTCCTTTTAAATGACATCAAACATGAAAAGGAAAAACAACATATTCACAAGATACACCATATGTGTTATATAGACATTCTTAATGAACTTGCAGTGCCTTGAGGAGGGAGAGGGGGGATGAGTTGAAGTCAACCAAGGGGACAAGGAGATAAGTTTGGGCAGGACAAGGTTCTGTGCTCTGTCTTTGCTATCTGCTGTCCAGGGTGCATTTTATGGCTTTATTGCAGGGTGCGTTTTGTTTTAGCAGGAAAATCAGTTCTTACAATGACCTGCTGAGATAAACAAATTAACCTTTTTTTAAACACATTTTTTTTTTTTCGGTTCCTTGCCACTGTTGCCTTTGGCTTGCTCAGTTGGGGATATTCTGGGGATATCTAATTTGATTTTATCAATAAATTCCACTAGAAATAAACCTTGTTGTATTATTTTAATTTAATACTGTGAAGCTGCTTTGATGCGATCTGTATTGTGAAAAGCGCTATACAAATATACTTGACTTGACTTGACTTGACTTGTTGTTGTTTTTTTTTAACAAATTGTATAATATCCAAGGTAAACATTTCTAGTAATTGTGCAATTAATTCTCATACTATATTTTCAGAAAGTTTTGGAATATATTCTCAAATGTGTCACTAATAAAACACAATAAAAATAATTTAAAGAGAAGGCTTATATTGACCTTTTAAGATTTTGTTTACATCTATCCTTGTATTCATATATATTTTTTGCTATTTTGTTAAAAAGGTTATACAATTACAACAGCAATTAAAATTTTAACAATATTTCCAGTGTTATCTTTCTTTGTAAAAACTAAAGTATACATTTTATCATACGTATTTCAAAGTTAAGGATTCATTACATAACAATCCTACATATAAGCCTACATATAATAACATCTTAGTTGATGACTTTTTGACAAAACATAATATTTGACAAAACACACACATATATATATATATATATATATATATATATATATATATATATATATATATTTCTGCTCATATGTTATATATATATATATATATATATATACATATATATATATATATATATAACATATGAGCAGAAATTGGCAACATTATAAGCTTATTTGATGTGGCAGTATTTTTCAGTAAAAACTATAATCTATCCGATTTTTCTATTCGATTTTTACTCATCTCAGTATAGCAATAGAGTTTGGTAAAAGCTGTGCATTCACTCACACACAAAAACACGATTCATATTATTTTGCCAGCTGTAGTAGCTACACAGCAGCGTGCATCTGTGCGTTCATTCATTCATTCACACACAGAAACGTCAGCCACTATTGCGATTAGAACAAAGCAAATATAGAACTGACCTCTTCCTCAGCTGGATCCATTGCTCCTCGAAATGAAACTTCCAGCATTTCTGAGGTAAATTTTCCAGGATTATTATTAAGATAGTATTATTCCTCACAGCGTCGTAAAGTACATGAGTCTGAAAGTGAACTCGCGGTGTGTGTTATCCAGCTGATGTGGGCGTTTCACAGGTTTGCGTGGATCGCCTCAGATAATTTGCGTTTGAATAGCGCGCGCTCTCCGTGGGCGGGATCACATTAAAAAATAATGAGCTGAGATGAGAAGGACTGACATCTCTCTCTTTTCATACATATTACATAAACTGAGAATATTTGTTTTTTATATAAATTACTTCATTTAATAGAAGAGAATTCAAGCTTCATGCCTGTGTGTCTGTATGCCTGCTTGACTGAGTATTTGCTGAGTTATAGTTCATTTTCGGCAGAATGGACTTCACTGACAGAGAGAAGGCAGAACTCGCATCATGTTTATTTTTCTTTATTTGGCAAAAAGCACAACACTTTGTTTTTATTGTGAGTATACACAAAAAAAATACACACTTAAGAGGATCGATTGATGTATGACACAAGTATGTAAGATCAAAATCAACAGAGTATTTTGAGTCTCTTTTGCACTGATAAGAACAAAAACTAGCCTACACTCTTAGAAAGAATGTGTTAAAAATGACACAACCTGTGTTAAATTTTGACACGTGTGGGTGAGCTCCAGGACTACTATCCATCCATCCATCCATCTTCTACCGCTTATCCGGGGCCGGGTCGCGGGGGCAGCAGTCTAAGCAGGGATGCCCAGACTTCCCTCTCCCTAGACACTTCCTCCAGCTCTTCCGGGGGGACACCGAGGCGTTCCCAGGCCAGCCGGGAGACATAGTCTCTCCAGCGTGTCCTAGGTCTTCCCCGGGGTCTCCTCCCGGTGGGACATGCCCGGAACACCTTCCCGGGAAGGCGTCCAGGAGGCATCCGGAAAAGTCATTCACTAAAACAAATTCACTGACAAAACTTATTCACTGTGTAAGTCATTTTAACACACAAATTGTGTCATTTTAAAAAATAAAGCGAAAGGGCCAGATGCAACAATATTAACCGTTTAATCAATAGTCGAGTACAGAATGCATGTGCACACAAAGTACAAGACAATGTTTCAAGCTCAATGACTGGACAGACTCACTGTACTGGACATTATTCAGTTATTCACGCTTCAACCCCTAACTGATAATGCTGCTTTTGACAAAAGTTCATGAAGAGATAACAGTTAACAGGGTTTGCACTTTGAATTTAATTAAAATGTAGCAACTGACAAAATATTGTATATTAATAACTTGTATTTACACTGGCCTGTTTGTTTGAGAACATAGCAAACACTGCATACCATTCACAGTGATGGTGAGTGTCGGCGCTCAAAATGATGAGTTGAAAACAACACAACCTGTAAAAAGAGATGCTAAAAATGACACATGTTGTGTAGATTTTAACACATGTAGTGTGTGTGCTCAGGGACAACACATGTTGTGTAGATTTTAACACATGTAGTGTGTGTGCTCAGGGACAACACATGTTGTGTCAAATTTAACACACAACCTGTGTCGATTCTTAACACATCTCTGTGTTTATAAGGACTACACATTTTGTATTACCTTTAACACAACTAATGTGTTATTCCTCTTACACAAAAGTGTGTTGAAACCTTTTACACACTAATGTGTTATAGTTACACAACTTGTGTCAGATATGTGTCACATGTGACTGTAGTCGGTGTGTATTTGCCAGAGTTACTTCCTGTGTTTTTACAACTGAGTGTTTGGATGAAAACTGAAACGTATTGTTAACTTGTGTTTATGTAGTCCAGTGACCCAGCAGGCACACAACGTCATAAGACGTTGATATTTGGTTGAATTTTGGTTGTGACGTCGGATGACCAAAATCCAACACCACCTCAATGTCTAACACCAACGTTAAGTTGACGTCCAATACCGACATCAGCTGACATTTATATTTTGTTGTTTTTAGGTTGTGTCGTAAAGTTACCAAAATCCAACATCTCTATGACGTCATAATGTTGACGTCCACACAATGTCAAATTCTAACATCATTAGACGTTGATATTTTGTTGGTTTCAAGTTGTGGTATTTCCTAACCAAAATACAACGTCAAATCAACATCTCAAGACAACATCATATTTGCGTCAAACACTGACATTTAGTCGTGAGGTATGGTGACCAAACCCCAACGTCACCTTGACGTCATAATGGTAACGTCCACACAACGTCAAATTCTAACATCATTAGACGTTGATATTTTGTTGGTTTTAGGTTGTGGTATTAACTAACCAAAATACAACGTCAAGCCAACGTCTCCTGACAACGTAATATTTTTTTGTGTCAAACACTGACATTTAGTCGTGATGTGTGGTGACCAAACCCCAACGTCACCTTGACGTCATAATGTTGACGTTCACACAACGTCAAATTTTAACATCATTAGACGTTGACATTTTGTTGGTTTTAGGTTGTGGTATTTACTAACCAAAATACAACGTCAAGCCAACGTCTCCTGACAACGTCATATTTTTGTCAAACACTGACATTTATTCGTGAGGTATGGTGACCAAAACAACGTTACCTTGAAATCATAATGTTAACGTCCACACAACGTCAAATTCTAACATCATCAGACGTTGATATTTTGTTGGTTTTAGGTTGTGGTATTTACTAACCAAAATACAACGTCAAGCCAACGTCTCAAGACAACTTATTTACGTCAAACACTGACATTTAGTCGTGAGGTATGGTGACCACAACCTAATATGTCCTTAACATCATAATGGTAACGTCCACACAATGTAAAATTCTAACATCATTAGACGTTGATCTTTTGTTATTTTTAGGTTGTGTTGTAAAGTAGCTAAAATCCAACGTTGAGACAACGTCTCAAACCAATGTCATATTGACGTAAAATACTGACATTTAGTCATGAGGTATGGTGACCAAAAACCAACGTCTCTTTAACGTCATAATGGTAACGTCCACATAACGTCAAATTCGAACATCATTAGACGTTGATCTTTTGTTATTTTTAGGTTGCGTTGTAAAGTAACTAAAATCCAATGTGAGAACCAACGTCTCAAACCAACGTCATATTGACGTAAAATACTGACATTTAGTGGTGAGGTATGGTGACCAAAATCAAACGTCATCTTGATGTTATTATGATAACATCCACACAACGTCAAATTCTAACATCATTAGATATTGATATTTTGTTGATTTTAGGTTGGGGGATTTACTAACCAGAATACAACGTCAAGCCAACGTCCCAAGACAAGCCAACGTCCCAAAAACACTGAAATTTAGTTGTGAGGTATGGTGTAGAGGTCTTCTTGGATCCTAAAATCTGTACCCAACCCGAATCACTTCTTACCCGAACCTGATGTGCATAAATAATTTATTTAAAGAAAAACCCAACCCGAGTCAGACCCGAGTCCGACCCAACCTGACAGCATTTCTTTTCTAACCTGACTGGACCCAAACATAAATGGCACTGACGTGTGCACAGCAAAGTCTGTCAAGAAGAATCCCGGTGTCCTGCTGACTTATTTGGCTGCTGCTCCATTATTCATTTATTTACTTGAAGCCCTGCATGAACACGCAGTGTAATGAAGCGAGTGCCTTTTCCTGATGGATCTCATAGTTCTGTGTGCAAGGTTACAAACATTTGTTCCTTTTCTAGAACCATTTCTCAAAATTGCACTTGACATGAACGCGCAAGTACGTGCAAAGTGCTGAAATGTCAATCACTCATCACTGTAACTTCAGTACATCCTATAACTTAATTGTATCTTATACCTGACCTTAAGATGATCGTTGGAACGGTAAGCAAAAAAGTGGAGCAACGTCTAAATGCATAAGCAACCTTACGTAGAGTCCATTGCATGTAGAAGTGCGGATTCAGAGAGAAATTAATAACGTTGTCATAGAATTGTTTTAAATCGCTAATAAAGTTTTGTTAAATGCCTGACAGTTTCAAATAATTTGGGTCTTCTCAGGTCCATATTGAAAAAGCACATTTAGATGCCAGAGACCCGAGGCCACTAATACCGAACCCGACCTGTGTCCAAGGCACTCGTTTAAGTTTTAGACCCGAACCCGCTTGGACCTCGGATTTTCGGATCAAAGTGCACCTGTGAAGACCTCTAGCATGGTGACCAAAACCCAACGTCTCCTTAACGTTTTAATGGTAACATCCACACAAGGTCAAATTCTAACATCATTAGACGTTGAAGTTTTGTTGGTTTTAGGTTGTGATATTAACTAATCAAAATCCAATAGCAAGCCAACATCTCAAGATAACTGTCACGGATACATCAGCGTCAGCGCCAGCTCTCTACACTCCGCCCACCCGATCAGCATCCCCGGAATACTAATCACCTGCACCTGTCTTCACCACCTGTCATCAATCTCCTGCCACTTCCCGCACTCCTTATATTCACCTCCAGTTCCCTCAGTCCCTTGTCAGGTCTCGTTGAAACCTACTCAACATTCTGACTCTCTCATGCAAACTCAAATACGCTACTTACCTTCTTCAGCTACTTACCTGCCGTCAGCCTGTTCTCCGGATCCTCCGTCTGCTTCAGCTATCCCGCTCCCGATCGTCAAACCTCATCCAGTCATCTACAACCTGAAACAGATAAGAGACTTTGTCAGATCCACCGCATCCATAAACTCTGCTAGAATATTTCAATACTCATCAAACTCACCTGCCGTGACTGTGCTTTTAGGCCGTGGGCCGGACCCCGAAATTGTGAATTTCACTGATCCCTGCCAAGGAACTAAGTAATTTGTTTACAGGTGGCATGTAAAAATTCTTTTAAGTAGTGTAAGCATTGTTTCCAACGTTGATGTGTGCACATTTGATGAAGATATCGATCTAAACTCTTAAATTTTTAAACGGGCAAATTTGTAGGACTACTAAATCGTAGCGTCAGAAAACGTAAACAAATCACCCGTCTCCTTGACAACCTGTCACGTCTCCATGACAACCAGCATAGTTGATATCGTAACGTTGCTCTCTTGATAACGAAATCCTATTAAAATAGGCTTTATATACTTTTTGTCTACACGAGCTGTATACTATACATTGTGCACTTACCGTCAGAAGACTCTAACGTTATTGATCACCCGTGGGTGGGCTTTTGTTACCTAATTTATTTACATAGACCGCATAACAAGGCGGGACGTGATTGACAGCCGGTATGCCACAATATGAAGTGCACATGTTGCTTCTAAGGCAAAAAGCCCAATAACCTTATTTTCTCAAACAAGTTGGGCATCATTTGTTCAGTGTGCCCAGAAATGGGTTAACCTCAACACTGCTGAGAGTTTAATAGCTGAAAAAGCCATAGCAACATTTAATTTAACAGAAACCTGGAAAGACCAAGATGTGCCAGTTAATGTGGGCTTCAATAGGGAATGCTACATGCTCTTCACTAATAAAGATCACATTGCAAGAGCATGTAGGAGAGAAAAGGCAGCCACAGATACTGAAGTTATGCATCAAATCCATCAATTCTACTAATTCTCTATTAAGATAATTGTGTATTGGTGCATCATGTAGGCTATTATGTCAAGTCAAGTATATTTGTATAGCGCTTTTCACAATACAAATTGTATCAAAGCAGCTTCACAGTATTAAATTAAAATAATACAAGGTTTGTTTCTAGTGAAATTTATTGATTGATAAAATAAAATTAAATATTCCCAAAATATCCCCAACTGAGCAAGCCAAAGGCAACAAATATGTGTGTATTGTAGTTAGTTTAAAAATGTATGTTAAATAAACCTCACAATACCAGTGAATCTTAATCTTAATTACACAATGTGATTTTTAATTAATGTATATTTTAACACTTTGTATCTTAAAATTTGTATTGAAAAGCTGGACATTTAACAAGGGCAAAAAGCATAGATTAAATATAAGATTACAGAATAGTGTAAGGTTGACAATGAATTGAACACAAAAGTCATTGTTTTTTTTAAGATTGTTTTATTTGAAACAAAGACATTACATGGTATTCTTCCATATCTAAACAGTGAGATTACTAGATTAAAAGTAACAAACTTGGATAAACACATTCTTTGTCCCCTTTGTTCTGTCCCCTACCTGGTGTCCCATAACCATGTAGATAAAGCCCAACTGCTGCCAGAGGAAGTCAGTGATGACACTGCATCCAAGGTTCGGGTTTTGCGTTCTGCATCAGATGGCCCAAGCCTCCCAAAAAGAGCTTCCCATCTCCTACCAGTAGAAAGCACCAGCTACCATGCACAGACATGTGTCTATGTAGGAACTGCTCCAATGCTGTCTAAGGACGCAACACACAACATTGTGAGAGTGCAGCCATGGCCTAAGTGCATGTTTAAATAACATGACACTTATAAAGTTAATCTGGTTCAAGTTTAATTTTTTTTGTGTGGTGTTGTTAATTCACTAAATAGCCCTAGTTAGCCGTTGATAATCTAACTCAGGGGTTTTCAAAGTGTGAGACGGGCCTCCCTAGGGGGGCTCCAAACAGTTTCAGGGGAGGATCAATGGAAGTGAAACAATATTACATTACTTATTGCATTAGTTATCAAAAGGAGATCACACAGAATAGCCTACATGTGTGAGAGTTCAGAGATACAGTAGTTTTTGGGAACTGTTTTACCCCCATCAGTCAGAAACTAATAAATGCCTTAGGACAGACCTTTGTTTATAACTATATGGTGTAGTAAGAGGTTTCAGTGATATTAGGCTATTTTGGCTAAAATGGTTAGTGTCTATGGGATAAAAAAATATAATTATTAAAAATATAATTATGATCCCATAGGCATCCAGGAATTGAGCGAAATTTACCAAATAAAATAAAGATGTGGTGGTGGGGGGCTTTGGCTGAAGGCATGCAGTCTCAGACTTTGAAAACCCCTGATCTAACGTTTGCCTTACTGTAACGTTAGCCAACTATACAAAACAAATCCCACCTGGACGTTGCCTCATGGAGATACCGTTAATACGTTGCCTACTTCACCCAAGTGAGGTGTTCCAAGAGCGTCTGCCTTCTGCCCTCCAGATGTAGGCTCCACTCCATAGACTGTATATAAAAAGCTCCACTTTAAGGTCGGCTTCACCGTCAGAAGAGGAAACGCATGCAAAATATACAAAATACAATGTGCGATTAGACAGGAAACAGGAGATAACGTAAGCTAACTATATGACTGTGTGTGTTTTAGATCTCTCCCTGCCCCAACATAGCTGATTCAAACTGTCAACTCATTATGAACTCCGGAAGCTGTTTAAATCATCTGTGTTGGAGCAGGGAGATGTCTAAAACAGGCATGACAACGTGTAACTTACTCCTGGAGAAGTTTGGGAAACACTGTCGCAGTACATAAGCTTTACTTCAAATAAGATTAATTCATTCAGCTAGTCTAACGTTACACGGAAGGGGCTGAACGATGGAAAAAAACTTTAAATCTTAACTTTATCAGTTACCTACCGTTTCCACGATGCGTGGTGCAGCCATACGCTGTAGCCAAAAATTATGTCTAACGGACAACTCGCCACTGACCGGCCGCCGCGCCCGCGACTTCAGGTCACATCCGGGTCTTCGGGCACCGGTTCAAATAATGACGTGATTGGCCAACTCAAGTTGACAAGGTAACAACACGAGCTTTGATTGGTTCTTACTCCGGCTAACATTTTGTGGTTAGCTAGCGAGATTATATCTACGTTATATTTCTAATGTGCAACAATTGACGTTGGAAACAAGCAGTAATGTGCTCAACAACAATTTCTATAGCCAGTTATAAAAAATTAATCAGTTCCCTGGAGGAGATCTATCAAATCGAAAACTAAAGGAGAAAAACAGACTTGGCCCACTGCCTATTTGTGTCAATAAACATCCTTGCAACTTACCTGTCTGTTCTGTGCTGATTTGTGACAATAACGTCCTACTGATGTCAAAAACTGACAGTTAGTCATGAGGTATACGATGACCAAAACCCAAGGTCACCTTAACATCATATTGACATCAAATACTGACATTTAGGTATGGTCATCGTGACATCATCGTGAGGTATGGTGACCAAAACCCAACATCTTCTTGATGTCATTATGGTAACATCCACACAACATCAAATTCTAACATCATTAGATGTGACATTTTACAATTTACTTGTAACATTAACTTACCAAAATCAAACGTCAAGCCAACATCATATTCACGTCAAACACTGACATTTCGTCATGAGGTATGGTGACCAAAACCCAACGTCTCCTAAACAATGTTAACATCCACACAACATGAAATTCTAACATCATTAGACACTGATATTTTGGGGGGTTTTAAGTTGTGTTGTAAAGTAACAAATATTCAACATCTTTCCAATGGCAACATCTGCTAATTCTAACATACGCCTAGATATTTTCTTGGTTTTAAGTTGTGTTGTAAAGTAACTAAAATCCAACATTGTGCCAACGTCTCAAGCTAACGTCATATTGATGTCAAATACAAAACGTGAATGAATGTGTTGTTTGGTCACAATCTCACTTCTAAATTGTCGTGAGGTATGGTGGTCTAAACCCAGCTATGTCACAATGTTAACGTCTAGACAAAAAAACATTCCAATTATTAGATGTTGTTGTTTTGTTGACTGCACATCATGGTTACTAACCAAAACACAAACGTCAGCATGCTAATGTACATATACATCTAAAATAGAATACAGGCAACATTAGACATATTTGATATGATTTCAGTTGTGGTGTTGGGTAAGATAAATCAATGTCTAAAATACCCCAACTTCATACTTATGTATAATACAGACTGAAGTCTTTGTGACCTAGTAAACGTCAAACTTCCTGTAAGCATGGCTCTTTATTTTATTTAAGGTGATAGTTCAGATTATCCATATTTTCTGGTCCATGCAACCCAGATAGCAACATTGTTTCGGCCCGGATCCGGCCCACATCTGGCACTTGTGGAATGCGGATCTGGCCCACATGCAGCGTGGAATGATGGCCCTTGGGTGGCCCACTCCTGTTTGCCAGATCTGGGCCACAAGCAGGCCATAGCAATGCCACATGTCAGCCAAGAGCAAAGAAATAAACCAGAACTGGACCTTATCTGAGCCACAAAGTCTGTGTATATCAAATATGGAGTCATCTCAGCCTTAATAAGCCTGTTAACAAGCAGAATCACTGAAGGAACGAAGATAACAGGAAAAGAGACGAGCAGAAACACAAGAACTACAACTGACTTCAGCCACAGCCTTAGATGAAATCAACTGAAGAGAAAAGAAGACATTAAATCTGTGAAGATCTCAGCAGAGGAGGATTAAACAACTCCACAAACAGCATTACCAGCTTCACTTATTACTAACCAGACTGACTTTATTTCTGTCACACGTCTACAGAAGTTTTATTGAGAATTAACAGAGGTTTAACTCTAATGTGTTTCATTTAAAGTCACCATAAGAGTGATTAGTGTTTCCATTAATCTTTTTGGAGATTTGGAGCGAACAGCTGACTTATGTGTGTGCGGTGTCGCTTCAGCGCATTGGTTATTCGTGTCTGCATTAATTGTTGTGG